>NC_056733.1:173517602-173700102 GCF_019279795.1 Protopterus annectens
TGTCTATACTCTGTGACATATCGTCTACTCAGAGGTAATCTCTGCTTAACATTCAAGGCCATGTCAAACCCTGAGCTGTTGGACATGCTCCACTTAAAGAAATCCCAACCCCTCAGAGCCACACACTCCAGGGATCTAAACCTTGTCATCACAATGAACAAAATGTGCTGGAAGGATAGGTTCCTGACCCAGAGACTCCCCATACTCTGGAAAGACTGCCCATACATATCAAGCAGAATGCCTCCTTGGCTCTATTCAAAAGAAACCTTAATGATTGGATGGGAGATAGGAAATTCACCCCGGGGATCATGTCAGTCACCCTGCTAGACAGGGATCCAGGGAAGTAAATATTGTTGGAAGAAATATCCATGGAATTGTTATGGCTAGGCCCTAGGGCTGATAGCCTAGTACCAACCTATGAACCTACGAACCTATGTGCCCAGAGGGATTTATTTACATCTTATAAGCTGGATGTTGGGCTATGGAGCTTCCATCATGCTAGGGAAAACTGCCTTTTTTCCCAAGTGCTGCCATATCAAAGCACTGACAACAAATTCATTTAGGAATACAAAAAATATAATTTGAAATCTTTTAAGGTATGTATTATCATACTTAAAGCTGACTTACTAACTATACGTTAAAATGTCTAAATCCTAACTGACAGATTGCAAAATTGCTAAGTTATTAATTTTGTTTACTCAAAAACTGTACACATTTTTGTTTAACTCAAAAATGTTATTTCATTAATTGGCTTTCAAGATCCCCCCCACCGTATTGAAAGTCATCAGTTTCCCTGTCATTTTGTATCATTCTTTGTACAATTATCTTTCTTCTGCTAGGGGGATTTGCAACTTGCAAAAAATATTTTTCTTTGCAGACGATGTATAGCGTGACACCTTTGGGTGCCACTAGGTAATCTGCTAAACCATCTGTACCACTGAACTTGCAGCCAGTGCTACTGCTTAAGAAAAGGGACATTTCATGTGTTAATGTACTTCTGGCTTGTTAAGGCTATTATATCTTGATATGTATCACTTTCTTACTCATGAGCAGCTTGTTCTCCTTTGAAAAAGTAAGCATGTAAGTCTACTGCTACTGCTCCTTTCAGTGAAGACTGACCTATAATGACAACCCAAGCTGCTAATTAAAAAATAAATACATTTTATATATATATATATATGGTTCTACCTGACATAATCGAAACCACACAACACCGACAACCACATCACCGACACCACATATTCGACAGTCCATAAACACGAAACCACACATAACCGACAACGAAATAACCGACGGTACACAAACACGAAACCCCATACAAAACAAAACACATCCCCATTCCACAAACCACACACACAACACAAGCACACCAAAATCCTTACAAGCCCACACTAAACCTTACCCTAACCCTAAGGTCCCTTACCTACCCGGCTCCTAACCTAACTCACTTAACCTAACTCACCCTAACTCACTTAACCCACCCCTAACCTTCCTAACTCCCTAACCCTAACTCACTTAACCCACCCTATCCCCACAGACCGTCAATCTCCACACTTACCTGCCTCGCACCCTAACGTCCGTCATCATACTCACACAGCCTTTCCCCATGTCGGCATCCTCGGCGTGTTGTCATCCGTCGTCGGTCTTCTGCATTGTCGATGTTCTGCAACCCGCGATTCGTCGGTCTTCTTCGATCTTCTGGAGCTCCGGTTCGATGTCGGTCTTCTCAGCTGTCGAAGTCAGGTAGAACCATATATATATATATATATATATATATATATATATATATATATATATAGATAGATAGATAGATAGATATATTCTATCTCCTGTCAGTCATACATTCAACTGTTTTCCTTCCCATACAGAGCACAGAAAAAAAGTATAATCAGGGCAGTTATAGCTGCTGACTGTTCTGTTACATTTTCTCTATAATTACATTATAATACTTCCCCAGCAGTTGGCTGATGAAACTGATTGTTTCTAATACTTAGAAATCCACCTGGCTCAGGTCTGTCCTACTTCATTTGCTCTTGGTCAACTCAGGCTCACTCCATTCAAAATACTACCTCAAATTCCCACCCAGCCCCTCTACAACTGTATTTATACCTCCATAAGACCCTCCTATTACTATAGGGTCTATATTACATCACTGAACACTTAAATAAAGCGAACGGTGATTAATCAACCCTATGTAAGCGAAAGCTTACAATGTCGAAGTGTCAGAACAGTGATTTTTTCCAAGGGAAAAAAAATTGCTCTTCCAACAAAAAAAAAAAAATGAAAAACAATTTCAAACATTACATTAAGTGGTGGGCTCCACCCCACCCCACCCATACCACCCCTACTTAAATATACCAACTCTGAGACCACACTACAGTGCCAAAACAGCAAAGTACTGAAGTGGCCAAGCAAATTCTTTTCCAGGGAAAGAATTTGCTTAACAGCTGCTTCGATATTTTTCATTTTCAGCCTTTTAAGTTCGACCAAGACACATTCAAAAGAAAGCGTCTTCGGTCTTCTAATATAGACCCACTATATACACCCACCCCCTTCCTGTTTGTATATCTACTCCAATTCATTCATCATCTTTTTCCTTGTAGATCACTTCCTATACTTCACTTCCTGTACTTAAAGACTTATCTTGAAATCATCACTTCCCGCTATTTAAATATATTTTTTTATCTCCACCTTCCTCAGTTTATCACCTACTTTTCATCCTCTAGAAATAACTATTAATAATTTTCATTACCTCCAATAAACATGTTGCTCATATGTTAAGAACTTCTTTATTCCTTTTACTGTCATACTTCACGTTATGTTACAACCTCTCCCATCAAAACACATCACTGTGAATGCCTAAAAAAACTCAATTGGCTAGAACTACCACTACTATTTCAACTCAATCAACTATCACTAGCCCACAAAATAATACATAACTCTGGTAACACCCCAGCCCTACAAAATCTTTTGCAACCCTATACAACCGCCAGGCCCTTGAGGTCTAGCACACAAAACCTCCTCAAAGTAACCAAATATAACAATGAAGCTGGTAAGTCTGTCTACAGCCACTGTATAGCAAAAACCTGGAACTTCCTTCCTGCCCACATAACTGACAACAAATCCCCATCACAGTTCAAGAAACTTGTTAAAACTCACTTTTTGAATAATCGACTATGCTCCTGTATCCCCCCTGGCTAATGTCTCATTAGAAAACTTCACCTAACTTAAGTAACTCTGCTAAGCCCACCAATCATAGTATTGTACCCACTTAGGACTGTTAATCTACTGCTCATCCCATCTCTCCAGGAGTTAGGGGAAACTACCCCAACAATGGTGTGCTTTCCATAAGCAACTAAAAGTAGGAGAAGACATATTGTAAATCAATTTGTTATCCTTCTCAACTATAGCGAGCATCATCTTCTCTCTCGAAGCCTTATTCTATGTCTCTCTGCTTTTACTCTGATAGTAAATCTATCACAGGAATCTTAAACTTAGGAATATCTTCTAAAATGTAATATTATATCGTAGAGAATGAATGTATCCTATCTGTTAGTTAATACGAATGTCAAAGTCTCTTATATGGAAATTGTATGTCAAAAGTCTGTCCTTAAAACTATGTTTTGTAAAAAAATTGTCTCTTGGAGATTTTCTCCCCAGGCCTCCACTGAAAATGGACTTGTAATCCAGTTGGACTCTCCCGGTCAACAAATGTAAACTAAAATAAAATGAAAATAAATATAACACCCATCTCACCATCTCTAAAATCCTCCTCTCTTGGCTATTCTTCACACATTACTGGCCAGCCCTCTTTTAAAAAAACTGCTTTGAACTTATGTAACTTTTCACACTACCTGTTTTGCAAATACAGATCTGCCTACTTCACTACTTACTCTTTCAAGCTTAAATGTAAGCTTAATGTGAACTTGCCATTGTGCTCTTTACTTTACTTACATTACAAAATTATTTCCCTTTGTGGTGTTGAACACTCTAAGCCTGGACCATACCCCTCATTTCTACCTTCCCCCTTAACTCCTCTCCCCTACATCTGTATCCTCAAGAAATCTAAAACATCTCCTTCCACAATATCCAAAGTATAGTTAATAAAGGAACAGAATCCCACACCTGGATTTCTCATTATTCCCTTGAATTGTCATCCTCACTAAAACCTGGCTTTAGCCACACTCTAGGATATAATATTATATGCACTGATAGTTTAAATAAAAAGATGGTGGTGTAGCCATTCTATTTTCACTATTTTCAAAGCACCTTGCTGTCTCTCCCTCTTGTTTTGTCCACCCTACATTTCACTCCACAGAGATACTAATTTGTAACCTGGAACTAAACAATTATAAAAAGCTATGTATTATTGCCCTGTATATCCCTCCAGGTAAAAGTATCCATGTGATGACGTGAAGTATTGCTAACTATGCCAGGAGCAGTAGGGCAGTGGATGTGTAACACATGCCAGCAGAGATAGCTGGAGCTTTGTAAAGAATTATGTGTCATTAGTATATTAAACTGGTTTGTACAGGTGTGTGTGTTGAAAATGTATTTGTAAAGCTGCCTGTGTTAAAAATGAACCAACAGTGGGTCCTGCTGGACAGAAAAGAAATACACCTGTATGTCAAACTATATTGTAACTTTTGCAATGAATATATTGTCACAGAGGATACTGGAAGAGAACTGGATAATTTCATTCCAGCTAACTTTGAAAAATACTTTGTAATTAAATTACCTGGTTTAGGTAATAAAGTTTGTATCTTACAGTTCTGATTGCAGCCAGAGACAAAATGTCTGTGAAAAACAGAAATATTAATCCTACTATATTGTCCTTAGAGGTGAATTAATTGCTACTCTGGAAGGGTGGAAGTTTTTGAAATGGTGTTATAGCTTCCGGATGCTATAACACATCTTAGCAAAACTCTGTGTGTGTGCATGGCAACACATAAGTGCTAGATTCTGGTTCAAATTCTAGTAAAGGGGGTAGTATGGGAGCCAGAGTCAGATGACCAGATCTGTGTGATGATGTCATTCTGTAATCCAGCAATGAAATTATGTTTTAATACTAGATGAGACAGAAGTCTCAGGGCAGTCTGTTTTTGAAACCTGACAAGGAAGGGTCACTCACCAGCTTCATCTTGCCTTGTTTTAGTAAGTAACCAGGGAATAGTAATTCATTAGAGCAGTCAGGAAAATATAGTGACGTTAGTTAATACTGGTTTTCAGTATCTCTGTGAATCTATCCATCTGTGTTATTTTTAATATTTCCTGTGATTGTTTATTGTAAATAGATATTTAGTATTTTCATGTTCTTTTATTATTTATTATTGAATATATTTAAACTTTTCATTGTGGCTGGTCTTTTACAGAATACTTTAATCTTTAAGAATACCATGTCTGCTCCTGAAAGCCTTGCAACAATCATCAAACACTACCATTTGTACCAGGATTACTTTTACTCAATATAATTGAGTACCCTTGTAAGAGCCTTACCGTAGCTGGCTTTGCAGTGTTCTGGTGGCAGTATCTACCTTATAGTCTGGGCAGAGGGGAGCATAGCTGGTAATCTATGCCAGCCTTTCCCAGGTGTGTAAGTATGTCAAAATCAAATCTCAAAAGTGTGCTTGTTTGTTTGTGTGTGTGTGTGTGTGTGTGTGTGTGTGTGTGTGTGTGTGTGTGTGTGTGTGTGTGTGTGTTTATGTGTGTGTCAGCTACTTGGAGCAGGGACACAGAGCACTGCTTTCACAGATAAGGTGGTGGAGGACTTGCCTTGGAACACTCGGCTGAGGACTCAACTCTACAGCTGTGGTCAGTGTGGGGTCTTATTTTGGGCCTGGTGAGAGAGACAGAAACCCAGCCCCACAGTGAGAGTGTGTTCCTTATGTGCTCTTAAGGGAAATTGTGCTTGGTGCAGAGAGCTGCATTGAGAAATACTCTGTGTATCTAATTTTGTTCCAAGTGAATGTCCCTTACCAGAGTCAGTGGTAAAGATTAAGGTTCCTTGATTACTGGCCCATAGGATAGACATCACAATCCCTGTCCTGGAAGGCATCCTTAACTGAAAATCAAATTGTATATCCTATGACACTACAATTTTTGATGATGTCAGCATAGGCTATCAGCACCTTACAGGAGAATACTCCTCAGATAGCATCAACCTATATGTATTTACATAATGTATAATCTCCCCATACTCACTCCAGCACGACCTCAAATTCTGGCTCCATTATAGACTAAATCCCAATTTCAAATCCTAAACAATCCAGTTCACTCATAACCCTCCCATATTCATTCAGTCACCACTATCCCACCTATGTTCAGAGATTAACACACTGCAACTCCAAAGATGATCTTCTTAAGGAATGTCACAGCCTTGCCAACTTTAAACCTGATATTTTCAGCAATGTTCTTCAATCCCTTAACTGATCCAGTCTTTGCACCTTACCACTGGACGATGCTCTACTTCAATTCAATACATTATTTTTCAATACCCTGAATAGCCTTGTACCTATTAGAAGAAAATTTGTTAAATTCATTAAAACTGTCTAGCTATCCCACATTAGTTGCACACTAATGTACAAGAGAGAGACAAAGCTTGTCAAAATTGGAAGAGAACCAAATCTCCTGTCAAGTTTCAAATGTATAAGCACTTCTGTAATCTTGCAAAAACTCAAGTCACTGCTGATAAAAATAGTATTACTTAGACCCACAAATAAACCATAAAAAAACAAGAAATTTTGATATTCTAATAATAAAATCTTACACCCTGGAACTTCTATTGCCTCCATCCCCTGACCAGAAAGCTCTCCCATAGAAACTGCTAATAAATTTAACTACTACTTTAAATATTCTAGTGTTACCCTAAAACAAAACCCATACAAAACTCAAGACATCCCTGATGAAGTTCCCACTTCCAATAAACCTCTTTTCCACTTTAAAACTGGTTCTACCTCAAACATAAAATACCTACTCAGTAAGCCGAAGCACTGCTCATTTTCCATTAACTACCTAACTACAGAATATCTACAGTTTGCAGTTACTTCCATTGCTTATCTAGTCACAATCTCAGTCAATAGATCCATTCAAGAATCACATGTCCCATCTCTCTGGAAAAAATTCTACATCATACCTCTTCACAAAGGTGGTAACTCCTCTGAAATAACATACTTTAGGCCGATTGCTACCTTATTCTCCCTTTCTAAAATTTTAGAAAAGTGCATACATCAGCAAATCTCACAATATCTCCTTAAAGAAAATTGACTAACCTGTACCTAATACAGTTTTCGCCCATACCATAGAGAAACTGCCCTGGTTGCTTTCTTAGATAACATTATCTGAGCTGTAGACAATAATAACTTGGTCTCTTCCATGGTTTTAGATCTTTCCAAAGCCTTTGACACAGTGTATCCCTTCAAATTATTCTCTAAAATGTCTGCACTTGATCTG
The DNA here is from genome assembly GCF_019279795.1 of Protopterus annectens. Classification (NCBI taxonomy): domain Eukaryota; kingdom Metazoa; phylum Chordata; order Ceratodontiformes; family Protopteridae; genus Protopterus; species Protopterus annectens. The sequence goes on from NC_056733.1 coordinate 173,525,052, forward strand.
TCTGATACAACACATAACTGGTTTGAAAGCTTCCTTTCTCATTGACAACAATCTGTTAAATGGCTCACTATATACTCTACATTTCTCCCAGTTAATATCAGTGCGTCCCAAGGCTCCAACCATGGACCTGTTCTCTTTAACATCTTTATTAACAACCTACATACATCATCCCAACAGGCTTTCCGCATCCAATATGTTGACAACTCCACCTTATCTGCTCATTAAACACTCTTCCCAATTTACAGTCCATTATTCAAAATACCTTCAACTTCATTGAACACTGTCTCTGTGAAAATCAGCTCTTTCTAAATCCCAGTAAAACCAAGCTATTACTATTTCTCGCTAAATCTTTGACACCTCTCAAAAACTACTTCAAAATAATTTCTCTGACTCACACAAAAATAGAAGTCATATATCTTTTCAAGTTCCTAGGCATCAGAATTGATGATCAACTGATATTTGATCTTCATATACAAAACTGTATAGAAAATGCATAAAAAAATCGGTATGCTCTACAGATCCAAAGCATTCCTGGGCCAATTCATCCAGAGTCACACTGGCAAATATATACCTTCTACCTTCTCTACTGAATGTCTCAGCAATTTTTATCAATATTATAACCCCCACATCAAAAAAAAAACAGAACTGTTACAACACAGTAGCTAAATTTGTAACACATTGTCATATAAAAGTGATTACTTATTTTTTCTGAAAACATTGAACTGGCTTGAGTTGCTCAATTACATCAAGTACTCCCAATTTCTATGTTTTTACTGTCCCTCCATCAATACCATTTTCAAACAATGCCCTTCTAACCTTCCAGTTTGCTCATATGAAAAACAGCTTCATGAAACCTATAAACCTAAAAAATATGGCATAGATTGCAGTCCTGCATAGTAGCTAAAACTTGGAACAAGATTCCTATGGATATTAGATTAGCCCTTAAAAGTCCCATTTTTAAGCATACCCTAAAAAGAATACCTTCTGAACTCCAGGCTCTGTACTTCCCTTTCTCTAGGTTAAATGGATCGTTTTATTTTCCCCCTTCCTATTTTCTTTCTCTTACTCTCTCTCTCTTCCCTTTTTTTTCCATACTCCTTCCTCCTTGCAATCTGCTACACACCCACTATCTCTTAATGCTCTTAGTGCCTACCCTTATTTTTCTCTTTTATTTATGTCTATATCATTGGTGCAAATTCCATAAAATAAAGCTTACATGATAACTTTTTTCCATGTGTGCATTGCAGTATGATGCAAACATGGGTGCAGTGAGTTTTAGATTTAGTAAACTCTGTGCAGCAACGCTCAATCATGTGCACTACCATGCAATACCAGAAACTTTTGTGGAATGCAAATTTTAGTATAAGTAGCTAGAATTTATGCAAATTAAGTGAAACAGCATGGTGGAGTGATTTAACAACTTCAAACACAACTGTGTAGACTCTGTGTGTGTCTTGGTAGTGTATGTGGAAATTTTCCACATACAGAAGTCTACATGGAAGCAAGGGCATGTAAAAGTCCATAAATATGGACAGAATGCCCTTTGAAAAGGTAACAATGCATATATAATTGGTGATGTATACACTATAGATATCTGAAAGCATCAGGGATATTGTATGTCAGATTGGTGTAACTTTATATTATTTTTTTACCTCATGTTTGCACAGTGCATCACTTGCCGCAAAAGGTTTTAACTATGATTACTGGAAATGTCATGTGAAAGAGGAGTAAAATATAGTGTCACAATAGGTAAAGTAATACCCTACCTTGTGTCTTTAAATTCATGCTCCCCTGCTGTTTCCCAGCTTCTTACATAGCTACTAACTGTGTAGATTCTAGGCTATCAGCATGGTTATTATGCAAATGACTGCAAAAATCAGAGGATTTGTTGAGTCACAAAAGTAGGAACCATGTAGGGATTTTCACTTTGTCTGAGCTCCTACACAGTGTTTATGTTTCCAACAGATGTCAATGACATCATGAGCATGAGTCAGGTCACTTTTTTGGGGGGTGTAGTGCATATGTTTGTGTAGTGCACCACTTGCCACAAATGGTTTTGGCAGTAGATGCCTTGTTTGCATGACCAGACCACCAATGTATCAGACATGAGCTAGACATCTAAAAATAGAAACTGGATGCATTCAATTCATATTGCTGAGCACTGCTGGGCATCACGCAAACCCAGTAAGCAGGGCTGTGCTCTGCGAATAGCCTTGAATCATGGGACTTTGCATTACTACTCCTGTGGTGACAGGTGTTAGTTACTGGACTGGAGTGCAGATGGTCCTGGTTTCAAGTACAGGATATAGCAACTTTTCTCATACTGTTTTCACATTGCAGCTTATACAAATAAAGTGTAACTTACAGTAATTAGCATTTTATGTATGTTTCATGACAACAGGGATGAAAATATAACATTTTTACATGCTTTACCTTAATTATGCACAGCTGCACTCTACTGCATGTTGGTGCACACAGCACATTACTGTGGACTGAAGCAAGACCTTTAAATCATGTTAGTTATATTCTAACAGGCAAATTCCATTTTAATTAGCCAATCCTACATGGAGGACCTAGTCATGAAATGTATAAAGTATGCATACAGCCTACATTCTGATTTTCCCTCAATACGTCAAGACCATTGGAGCAGAGACTTAAAAAATGTAACTGAGATAATGCTAGCGGCTGCTGCAGCCATTCTACATCTGCATGTGCTAGAGACTGAAGTCAATGCTGCTGGTGCTGCTGACAGTAGGCCTAGGCTGAGAAGGTGGAGAGTGTTCAGGCCCAGGGTAACCTTCCAGGTGCTACATGAGCTGGAGACTGTAGAGCGCTACAGGGTGGACAAGGACATATTACAAGAACTCTGTGAGCTCTGCTGCCCTCTACTCAGAACAAGAGCCAACCAAAGGGAACCCATCCCAGTGGAAAATAAGGTATGTGTAGTCCTTAGGATATTAGCGGCAGGTACTTTTTAAAGACAAGCCAGTGACATGATGGGGTTATCACAGGCATCAGCATCCAGGATATTCCACCAATTCCTGGATGCAATGCTCCTACATACCAGTGAGCACCTATCATTTCCCCTTTCCCCTGAGGAGAGGGCCAGCAATATGCAATGGTTCCACCATGTAGTGCACTACCCTAAAGTACTGGGTCCCATAGATTGCACTCATGTACACATCAAGGCACCACCTGGTGATCAAGGTAGAATCTACTTTAACCACAAGGGATACCACTCTATCAACTGCCAAGTCATGTGCAATGCCCAGGGGATTATCTTGAATGTTTTCTGCCAACCCTAGCAGTTATCACAACTCCAGTATCTGGCACACATTACAACTGTACAAGATGTTTGCTAGGGGGGACATCCCACAGGGTTATTTACTGGGGGATCCTGGCTATGCCCTGGAACCGTGGATGATGATCCCCATCAGAAATACACACATACCCATGTAAGAATGCCATAATGAGGCACATGCACAAACTAGGAACATCATAGAGTATGCTTTTGGGCTTCTGAACTCACGGTTCTGGTGCCTAGATATACCCGGTGGAGCCTTGCAGTATACTCCATGCATATGTAAACAAATATTCACAGTATGTGCTATGCTCCATGGTCTGATCTGCAGAAACAGTTGCAGTGAGCTCAGCAAGGGGAATGGACACACATCCCCCCACCAATGCCTAGGTCACCACACTCATAGTTACAGGAGGACTTGGAGGAGGAACCCCCAGCTGCTGTTCTTTAAGGCAGATCTAGGCATGCTCAGTATGCCCTTGCTAAGATACAATGCATAGCACATTCACTGACCACTTAGGGACCTAGAGGACTAATACTTTTTTCCTACTCACATACATACATACATTAAGAATGATGCCAGGCAACTCACACAACCTGTACCTATCCATGTACTGGCTGTGTACTGTGTGTATCAGACAGAGTCAGCCCTGCACTACAGTTGTGTCAACTACTGCAGTTGCAAGTTAGGTTCTTAACCTACACTGTAGTCGTGTAGAGAATTATGATATATCCTTTGGATCTATGAACTTGGTACAGTATTCAAGTAAATAGTGGTGTATTTCTAGAGAAATTAAAGTAACGTGATTACTTACACTATTTGACTAGTATGTGTCCATTTGTAATTAGTAGGCCTCATGCATGAAATTGTCATACAGTCCTACTGCAGCAGATTACTGGTACATCATTCAAGACAGAAGTTAGAAAGTGAGGCTACACATTGCAGTGTCTGACTTCAGACTTGTCTGTATCCTAACAATAGATGTGGTTTGTTCCCCCACCCCCCAAATCAAGGATGTCCCCTTCTAACTGCCATAACAGTATTTCATCTATGCTACCCCCAAACCCATGGTATATGGTGTTTGTCACCGTTATTATCCCCCACATTCCCAGGAGAATACTATACATTTGACTATACATTGTATGTGTTAGGTAACTCGTGTATAGCAGTGTGCATTGTTATGCAGGTGGTTGTGTGATGAATGACCTCTGTTCTGGAAAGCTGCTTCAGTGGCCAAAATGACTAAGGCAGCCATCCTGTCTGATGAAGCTGGAAAATTGTTGATGGTTTAAATCCTGATATAAGTAGAGGTTTTGGAAATGTACTAACAATAGGGTGTGTTTTATAGACTGCGACTCTGTGTCCCATACTGTTATCAACTTTGTCTTGTCATAATTTCACATTTGTGTGAAGTGCTGCATGTTTAAAACATTTTTGATAAGGCTTAGCAAGTTTGCATGGAGCACAGCAGTGCAGAAACAGTGAAAGGGGAAATAGGATTTATACCTGTCCGCCAACCATGGACACCACATGCATTCAATTATTGACATTGTAATGTGGAAATCCAGGCCTGGATTAGAGACTGGAGTGGGCTGTAGTAATAGGTATATATTACATAATAGTAAGACTGAAATGTGAGCAATGCACCTCATGTTTGTGCACTGCTTACCTATGCACAAACAGTAAAAAAAGTAAAGCTCATGCATGTACACTTAGTTAACTATAGTGCAAATCTGATGCTTCTCACACTATAGCTCTCCCTTTCTCTCTCTTGCTCTCTCTCTCTCTCTCTCTATATATATATATATATATATATATATATATATATATATATATTGATATAGATATATATTTCCATAGTGGCCTACATGCCTCTTAAGCTGTTACAGCAGGAAATCATGACAAAGCCACAAATAATGGGGGGACAAAGCTCAAAAATAGGGACACTTTTTAAATATTGCACTTGTAAACACAGAAAGGTGAAAGATTAGCAGGCGTTCCATTAGCATGAATTTTCTGAAGGCTATGATGTGAAATTCAGATGTATGCCAATATTTTCTGACATCATTTCCCAATGATTTCCCATTGATTTTCTAGTAATCCACAATAGTGTGTGAAACTGACTAAACAGATGAGTCAAACATCTGGACATTATGCAAAAATCTGAACAGTTGAGAGGTATGGTGCACTATCATTCTCAGACTCCATGTCTCTCCTAAGACTACATGTGGAAACATTGCAAATTCAGGGCACAATATAAGTGTATGCACATATATTGATAAGCCAACCCTTTGATTCCCCACCATCAACAACACCAACAAGCACAATAACCCTGGATCACCTTGAATTTTCCATACATATATCAACCATTGTACAAGTTATAATATGATGTTGTGTTCTCCCTCATGGACAGAGCTGATCAATGGTGCTCACAGGCTTGCTTATCCAAATGCAAACAGACAAATAGGCTCAATAAGGGTAAAGTTGTTACACGACTAAGCTACTAAACAGTATTCCTCTGCTAGGCAATTAGCGTCAGATGACATTATGAAGCAATGTGACTATGCAGGCCTCTCAAGCTGTTGTTGAAGATATAGCTTGGTTATGTCATCTAGTATAGGTTCACCTACAGTCCTACATAATTCAGACTTGAGCTGTGGTGTGTGCATTAAAGTGCTCTGATCAGTAGTCTGTAAAATAGATAGGTAGGGGTTCTAATCTCACTGCAGTCAAGTGTGTGTGTGTGTGTGTGTGTGTGTGTGTGTGTGTGTGTGTGTGTGTGTGTGTATCCTAATCAAACTTTACAAATAGCATGGTTTTCCATTATTATGGTGCTTGTACAAACATCCAGTCAAAGCAGATATCCCACACTGTCTTCTCAAATGGCATGGCTTTACACTGTTTTTGTTCTTACACAAACATTCAGCCAAGGCAGTCCTCCAAACTCTTGCCCTCCACGTGGCCTGCTGATGTCATCTACCAGTCCTGCTAAAATCAGACTTGTGCTGTGGTGTGTACATTAAGTACCCTGATATGTAGTATACAGACCTAGATAAATAGGGATTCTATCTTCACTGCAGTCAACTTGGTGCGTGTGTGTGTGTGTGTGTGTGTGTGTGTGTGTGTGTGTGTGTGTGTGTGTGTGTGTGTGTGTGTGTGTGCGTGTGTGTCTGTCTGTCTCCATAAGGAATGGCATATGTGTATATCCCACACTGACTTTTCAAATGGCATGTTTTGCACTGTTTTTATGCTTGCGTAAACATCCAGTCAAGGCAGTCCTCCAAAATTTTGTCCTCCACAAGGCCTGCTGATGTCATCTATCATAAGATCACCTGTGGTCATATTAAAGTTAGACTTGTGTTGTAATGTGTGTGTTAAGTACTATGACATGTAGTATAGAAACTTAGATAGGCAGGGGTTCTATTCTCACTGCAGTTAACTGTATGTGTATGAGCTCTTGGATGTTATACACGGCATTTTATGGCATGCTAAGGGACACTGTCCTCTTGTCTTCAACAGACACTGCTGATGTCATCAGTGATATCATATTATTGGATATGTATACGTCACAACAGGCCATGGTCACACATTGGCGTGACAGATGGGTAGATGTCATCTCATTATATATAAGACAGACAACAGTGACATTCCTGTTAGTGTATGCACAAACATCATATTTGCAATGATGATGGACAGGTTGACACATTATATCACAGAAGAGTTCTTGTAGACTATGACTTTTGTGGATGATATCGTGATCTGTATTGAGAGCAGGGAACAGGTTTATGACACCCTGGGGCAGTGAAGAGATGCTCTACACAGGAGAGGAATGAAGGTCAGCAGGACTAAGATAGAATATATGTGTGTGAATAAGAGGGAGGATAGAGGAATGGATAGGATGCAGGGAGTACATTTAATGAAGGCATATAATGTGAAATACTTTGGATCAACAGTTCAGAGTAATGGTGAGTGTGGAAGACAGGTGAAGAAGTGAGAGCATGCAGGGTGGAGTGGGTGTTTTGACAGATGGGTACCAATAAGACTGAAAGAGAAGGTCTACAAGATGGTAGTGAGACTAGCTAGGTCATATGGGTTGCAGATGGTGCTACTGACAAAAAGACAGAAGTCATAACAGGTGTTGTCAGAGTCCCAGATGTTACGATTTGCATTGTGTGTTTTGAGTATGGGCAGGAGTATTAACTATATATTAGAGTGTCAGCTCATGTTGTACAGTTTGTAGACAAAGACAGGGTGGTGGGATTGCTTTGGTTTTGTCTTGTGCTGAGGAGTGATGCTGGGTATATTTGGAGAAGGATGCTAAGGATGGAGGTGCCAAGTAATAGAAAAACAGGAAAGCCTAAGATAAGGTTTATGGATGTGATGACAGAGGACATGCAGGTGGTTGGTGTGTCAGAAAAAGATGCAGAGGACAGGTAGAAATGAAAGCAGATAATCTGATGTGCCAAGCCACAGTGGTACTATCCAAAAGAATAGGAAGAAGAAGATGATATCTGTGTTTGGAGAAACCCCATCTGTACACTTTTGGCAGGAATGTACAATAGGAGTATCTATTTGAAGGTTAGTGTGCCTGTACTCAGTTTGAGTTTTAACATTGTGTCTTTCTATTACCTGCTTTGGATTGTATGCAGAGGCTGTAACACTTTTCCCTCATACATGCAGAAATGTTAATACACTTGCTTTCAAATAAAAATGGCTGATGCTGTGTAGCAGAGCAGATCCAACTGTATTGATCCACATTATGAAGGACCTCATACTGTACACCCCATAGATTAGTCACCTACAAATGCCAGTCAGATCACATATACCCCTCTTCTTCTCTATGCAGATACCAGATTCAAGCCTTCCCTATCATTTCCCCTCTGTTTCCCCCTGCTAGCATAGTTGACATGGGTTTTGTGACACAGTGCAGATAATGCCTCATGTGCATTGAATAGCCTGTACTCCTACATCACTGAAGCACAAATTTCAAGAGATCCACCTAAAGTAGGAATCTGGAAAAAGTGGTCTCTTGCTTCCAGAAGGGAAACAGGTTGTCCGCTCATCTACCTTGGCTCCTACTCATAATATGCACCCAACACAAACCATCATGTACAGAGGCACTCCCCAACAAACCAACCTAAACAACAGACACATCCTAAACACAATCATGCCACATGCAGACAATATGCATAAGAAATATCATCACCACTGTCTCACCATAGAAGTGCTTAAGGTAATGGACATGTATCCCAAAGGTTTTCATAATAGTTGACTGTATAGTTAGATGTACAGATGCCCCACTCACCAGCTTAAACAAGGATATGTTTAGTGTCAGCTGTGTGGCAGATGTAGTCATCACAGCACACATGCAATCAGGTCTCTCAACAAGTCCCACTCTTAATCCAGCATACGTCATCTTGGTATGCGCAACTTGAGACATGACTATAGGAAATATATGAATAGACAAATGATTGAGCTATCTAAAAATGGGTCCCTGACAGGTATGCCTATATGTTTGAGCAGCATTATGCCCTCGCCTAGGATGATACCACTGGGATCCATACTGATCCCCGATGGCACTTTCTGCTGAAGCAGAAATCAATGAACATACTTAACAGAAAGTGCTGTTCACCGAAGCAGCACTTTCGGATAAGTATGCTCATTGTGCCAGTTGCACTACGGTGCAGATAAGGGAAAAATCCCTTTTCCCCACTGTAGTGTGACCTCAGAGTGAGAATATTAAAGTAGGGGGGTGGGGGGTGCAGGAGGGCTTGCCCCCTGCATAAAGGTAGATTTATTGTTTTTTTTTTTTTTGTTTTTTTTGTAACACACTTTAAGGAAAGTGCTTTTTCAGTGAAAGCGCTTTCGTTAAAGTGTGTTCGGTTATTGTGGATTCGAGATGTTGAAGTTTCATTCAACAGTCCTAGATCCGATACCACTATATAAAGAACAACAGATTTTCTGAACTTCACTAAGTTTCTGATGTCATTCTAAAGTTATACAGTATGTGTCAATGTAGGATGACATGTTAGATAGAACACACTGCTTTGCCAGACTTAAGCCACTTGACTGCATCATAATCCTTTTGTTAGGCAAGACCACAAAAGCAGAACAACCAGTGTGAAAATGTACAACTCTAGCAAAGTAAGGGCCATGCTGCTAAACCCTAGCAGTTAACATCTTAAACCACACACTCTGTAAGCATTCTTCACAGTGAAGATGTTGATGTATGTGCAGTCACAGAAACCTGGTTCAAGGCTGCAGTAAGTACTTTGCCCTTGCAAGGCTACAATGGCTTCCAAACTACCAGACAGCAAATGGAAGTTGTGTGAAGAAAGGGAGGTGTCGTATCTATTTACATTGAAGATTAGTATGCCAAAAGATGTTTAGAGAAGATCACTATATGGAGTTATTCTATGTCCAACATACCATGGATAGGACACCCCTTCATGTTATCACCATTAATGGGTTACCGTCCATAAAAATGAAAGATTACACAGCCGATATATTACTACATGGAACAATTAAAGTAGAAAAATGCAACCCTGGCAGGAGTGAGTGAAAGTATTCATCCATTGATCAGGATAATTATAGGACAACAGACTCACTTGCACAATATGACTTGGACTTTGTGAACTAAAATGCCATGGAAGAAATAATGCACCAGCCCACAAGGTTATCTTATATTCCAGATGTGTACCTCAAAAATATGAGTGAACAATGTAATGGTACATGTGTAGTGCCTGCACTGTTAATCTAACCATAAGGCAGTATGTTTCAAAGTAGATACAGCTACTGAACTCCCCAAAAGGGGAGTCAGGTTCACAAACATCATCCAAGGTTACTACACCCTCCTAAGGGATGATCTAAACTACTTCCAAGACACAGTTTCCACAAAGGACATTGGCAGCTATAGTAACTTACTTCCTGATATCCTGTCTACATATCTGCACAAATGTACACACACAGCTGTGCCTGATAGTCTCAAACAAAGAACCTCCGGAAAATATAAACCATACAGGTGGATGGCTGTCATTACTACATTATACAGTAACTGAAAGAAGCTGCTGTTTACAAATAAAACATTGACAAATCCAGGACTGGAAGGCCACTCTCCTCAGTAGAAACATGCAAATAGGACACCTTAAAAAACCCTCAAAGAGCAACTATGGTAATTAATAATCTACACAAAAACATATCCAGGGATAACCATAGGGCTTTCTTCATGTATATCTGCAAACTGATATATATATATATAACTTAGATGTGTTTGGTTATGATCATTTATGGTAGCACAGACACTGACACAGTGTAACTTCCAAACCCACCAGCAGACACTTTTGGCTGAAAAGTGTCCCCTCTGCCACCACTGTGCAACATCACCTCCAACCTGTGGTATCTACATTGAGAAAGTTATCACTGCCCTCTCCAAGACTAGGAGCACAGTCTCCATGGGACCAGATGGCATTCTGGCCTGTGTTCTTCATGTCCTTCAACAGTGAGCTACTCTCTTAGGCATCATATTCAATCACAGTCTGAATACTGTTATCCAAATTGAATGGAATACAGTCACCATTTTCCAACTGCACAAAAGATTGCCGGCAAAATACAAGTGCAATGATAGAACCATAACTTTATGCAGCCTCTGCCACAAGGTAATGGATACAGTTTGCATGCATCTCACACTCAAGGAAATAGGTGACCTCCAAACACTAGACATATTCCAGTTTGGTGTTCTCAATGGTATCTTGTGGCTGTAAAACCTGGTGGGATTCAAGACTGTGACCAGAGACATACACAAAATCAAAGACACACCCTATCGTAACTTGGTTGAGGCCTTCAACAGAATCCAACATTTGTTGTCAGTGGGAAACTAACCAAGGTGAATATCAAATCCTATATTATCAACTAGTTTGCAAATGGGATCACAGATCAGTCACAGTGTGAGAGTTTACCTCATGCAGCAGACATGTCACCTGTGTGGTAACAGAATTGCCAGTGCTTTGGCCACTCATGTTTGACATATATGTCTCAGAAGTCTTGAACAAAACACTGGGTCGATGGCACTAATGACTGCTGACAAAGCCATGGGTGTTACATGAAATGCACAGCAATGCATCGGCATACCCTGTGGTAATAATAAATGTTCCTGCTTATTATAAAATAACCATGAGTTCATTAGTCCCCACTTCTGCATTGTTAGACCTTGGAACACATGTCAACTGCAACCTGGGTCTACTGTGGGGAGGTAGACATTCTACATCTTACATCTGATTAGAAATAGCATTACATCAATAACAATATATGTTAGCAATTCTCTATACTCATCCCTAATTGACCATATTAATGAATATAAACCACTCTTTGAAATGTATTTTATCAGACACCTGCACTAACTTGAAAGACCTCAGACATGTCTGAGTAATAAAACATAAGAGGGTCTCCAACATATTTGCCACTAAGTGCGGGAACATATCGATAGTTTAATGCAGATTATGTATGCTTTACAGGGCTATCTGTGGCTAGAATGGGATGAAAATGCTGCACATGCATAAGTAATGTGGGATTAGAGTTACCTGTTCCTTGGACCTCAATGTGCACTATGAAGTAAATAAGACATGCTGGAGAGACGGATACATCTCTCAAAGGATGTCTCTCCTCTGCAGTAGGCTTCAAATGCATGTCAAGCAAAGCACCTCCATTGCCCTGTTGAAGGACAGGCTGGATGACTTACTGTGAAAGCATTTCTGCCATGGATCACTGCTGCTTCACTCCTGGACATGGGTGGTCCTTGCTAGACAAAATTTGGCCATGCATTATATCTGACTTTTAATATTATATTGCAATGTACTGGTTATGCTTCTAAACACCATCAGGTTAATACCCTAGTCACATCCTACGAAAATCAGAACCTATGGCGATGTACATGCAAAAATGAACATTATATCATATTATCATTCTGACGAGATTAGTCTTCAGTGCTGACATACAATCCTGAGCTCTGAATCTGATGGGCTGACTTTGGATGTGCACCCATACATTTGTACTAAATAATCCTTAATGAGAAAGTTAGATGTATCAATGAGACACATTTAATTGTTTGAATTCACAACCCATACAAAAGCATCTAGTATAAAGTAGATACATTATTATGCTAGCAACTGTCTAAATGGCTACATACAATCTAAATGACAGGTAAAATTATTAGTTCAACAGCAAGAATGGAGGTAACAACATCATATTAATATAGATAGTCACCCTGTGCATCAGATGCATAGCTTTAATTTCCCTGAATACAAAAGATAGATGACAGGAATGTGTTACAGTTATCATCACTTGAACAAGGTGTTGTGTGGGGGGCAGGAGACGTAGGTTGTCACAAAAGTCTGGTGAGTGTGTGGGTGAGTAAGCAAGGGAAGCAGGCAAGATGGACTATGTAAATGTGTGTGTGTCTGTAGGTGCCCTCAATGTAACATTGATGTGTGAGTGTCTGCATGAATACAGCCAAGTTCAGTGTTAGCCCTACGTATCTGTATGTCAGACAGCTGTGTGTTGTGCATGGTAGAGCTGACAGTTCATTGTCTCTGCTCCCAAACACGAGAACTGTCTCTGCTGGGAGTTGCACTGGCACTTCCACTCCCAAGGTCAGATGCTGTGCTACTACCTGAAGGTGACCAATGTCTGTTGGACAAGCTCCCTTCACGGGAATGCCCAGGACCATGACTCCAATGTCTGCTACATATAGATGTGGACAGCACATTCCCTGCTGGAGCAGTGGATGTACTGTCACTCTGCGAGCACTGGCTGTCAGCAGATGCAATTGCTGAACTATGCCCACGAGGTTGGCGCTGCCCTCCCAGTAGATATTCCATCACAGGCAATGGGTGTTCCATGACAGATACACTGCACTCCCTCACAGACACATCCCATTCCAATGTGTCATTCGAATCAACAACATGGAGGACGCAGTCACCGGATGTCAGATTGTAATGCATCTGTAACACTAAAAATTCTCCTGGAGTTCCTTTCTGAAGATGCCTGTGCCTTCATAACCACCCTAAAAATATGTCGAGTAACATGTGATGATCACCTGCAACCGGTTGGAAAGGACAGCAGGCCTCCTCCAAGCACTCCTATCAATCCGCCTGTGTGGCACCTCTCCAACAGTTTGGCTATGGCCAGTGTCAGCAGTCATTGAAGCCACAGTAGAAGCCACACTCCCTTGGTCAATGTCCAGGTCGGTACCAGTTTGCCAAATAGTCTAGTCAGTGAATGACTGTTTGTCGAGCTCACTTAAGCAAAACCTCATTTTAGAAAATGATCATTTCAGCAACTGTTTTCACAGGGGAAAATAGTGGGTCAGCTACTGACCATAACAAACACTGCACATTTTAAAACTCAGCAAAGTGGGGGAGCGAAGCCCCCCACATCCCCCCTAACTAAATATACCAACTCTGAGATCACACTACAGTTGGGAAAGGGGCAAATTCCTGATGATGTCCAGCTACTTCCTTTTCCTGTGAAAAAAATTCACTGAAACAATAATTCATTAAAACGACTTTCCACCTAAGTGGGTTCGATGAATAGTCATTCGCTGAATAGACTATTCAACAAACTGATGTAGACCCCAATGTCCTCATCCTCCAACTGTCCAATACCTATGGCCTCAGTGGACTGGGCATGCATAGGCATACTGGCTGTGTCTGGTGATAATGAAGGGGTCACTGGATGTCAACCTCTATCTCAAAATCAACCTTTGCAACCCTTGTCTGTGCCTCATTTTGGCCACCATCATCATCAGGTGGCATAGAGGACACAGAACCACTTCCATTTTCATATGATATAAAAGGAAGGAAAGCAGGAATACATTAATACCTGCAGTACTATGCTGCAATATATGTTAAACCATTTAGACGACTGTCACTATTGCAGATGTTCATACCTCTCAACCTCTTATGGCAAGGAATATGGATAAAGCCATGAATAATGCGTGGATGAAGCCCCATGAATAGGTATCATTGTGACATATTGCCTTTACAAACTTAGAAAGGTGATAGAATAGCAGGTATTGCTTCACCATGACATTTATGAGTGGTATACATTTTTAATGTGAGATCTGTCATTATTTTATGTCGGCACTCTATAATGATCTGTCAGTAAAGCAGATGCCCTACGCTGACCTCCTTAAAAAACTCCAGCTACACAATGTCGCATATTGCCTACTCAGAGGTGATCTCTGCTTAACATACAAGGCCATGTCAAACCCAGAGCTGTTGGACATGCTACACTTAAAGAAATCCAAATCCCTCAGAGCCACACACTCCAGGGATCTAAACCTTGTCATCACAATAAACAAAACATGCTGGAGGGATAGGTTCCTGACCAGAGACTCCCCAGACTCTGGACTAGATTGCCCATACATGTCAAGCAGAGTGCCTCTTTGGCCCTCTTCAAAAGGAACCTTGACGATTGGATGGGAGAAAGGAAATTCACCCCGGGGATCATGTCAGTTGCCCTGCTAGACAGGGGTCCAGGGAAGTAAATAGTGTGGAAAGAAATAGCCAGGGAATTGTTATGGCTAGGCTTGTATAGGCCCTATGGCCGATAGCCTAGTACCAAGCTATGAACCTATGAACCTAAGTAGTTTACAACTCAATCACTATGATCTTAAATACGGGCCAGAGGTATGAGTCACTGTGAAGATTGGGGAAAGATGGGCGAAGGCTGCCAGCCTAGTCAAATATAATTTGATACATAATTTCTATCATTTGTGTAAATAAATGTAAAATACAGGCTTGTGTTCTTAAATGAAAGAAAACACTGTAAAATGTGAACTTCAAGATTATTGCAACATTGCCATCTGCTGTAAGGAAAATCAAGCCAAGCATTTCAAATGTTCTTTGAAGTTACAATTATCTAACAAAGTAGTGCCGAAGTGGCTAGCTGAACACATTGTCTTTATTGTCTTAACTTAAAGAATAATTGTTAGAGTATACATGTGAAATGTCTTTTATTGTTGAGTTTTCTGAGCAGGTGTTAGCTTGCTAAATAATGCAGATTGTGGCCTGGGAACTCCAGACTAAATGTCAAAATGATGTAATGTGAATATTGCGAAAACCTAAGTGTTAATATGATGTAATCTGGGAGGGCCTTAGCAGAGCTGTTTGTTAGTGTTTTAAAAACTATTGTTCAGTGAGAGACTGAAAGCATTTTGTCTTGGACCATCAACCCCAGTACTGCTTATGCTCTTTATGTATGTAAGTAGGATTATAGCACTATGTTTTCTCTTAAGATTAGCTAAAGATTAGAAAGTTAGATTAAGTGTTTTTCTTTGACATCAGACCTGCCCTACTGTATTATTTTAAGTTTCGGTGTGATCTCTGAACTCTTAGATATCTCTGTGGTGTAGTAATATTGTCTTGTGTTTTAATTATTTATTATTAAATATTTTAAAAACCTTTACCTGTGGCTGGTTTGTGTAGACACAAGTTAGGCTTTAGAGTATATTGCATATTTATAGAGTTTACTGTAATAAGCCACTCTAATAAGCCTTAAGACTGAATAGTCACATTACCAATTGGATAATAATATTGCACAGTAATAACTGGACACCCTTTCAAGGGCCTTTGGGTAGCTGATAATTATTAAGCTGGTGGTGGCAGAAATTACTACCGTATAGTCTGGGTAAAGGGGCACAACTGGAGCATCTGTATCAGCCTTTCCCAGGAGTGTCTATGAAGTTGTATAAATACTTATCTCAAAGTGTGGGTGTGTGTCAGCTACCTGGGCAGGGACACAAAGCACTGGTTGGACAGAGAGATTACTGGAGGTTAGCTTACCAGCTAGGCTGAGATCTGGACTTTATAGCTGTGCCAGTGGGGAGTCTTATTGGGGACCTGGAGAGCAAGGGAGCAACCAGCCCCAGACTGAC
Source organism: Protopterus annectens (assembly GCF_019279795.1). Taxonomy (NCBI): domain Eukaryota; kingdom Metazoa; phylum Chordata; order Ceratodontiformes; family Protopteridae; genus Protopterus; species Protopterus annectens. Next base: position 173,541,285 of record NC_056733.1, read on the forward strand.
TGTGATCTCTGTGTGCACTTAAGGGAAATTGTACTTTACTGTGTGCATTAGTTATCCTTTCCTCTTCTAGGAGACAGCATACCTGGTGTTAGTGGTGAGGATTGAGGATCCTTGATTGCTGGGCCATGGCACGGTCATCACAGTCACACATCTGGACATTCTGCAAATATCTGTACACTTGAGAAGTATGCAGACAGTACAGCAATCCATACAGCAGGCCTGAGATGACACTTTAGCAGATATATTGGAATATCTCTACCATACTGATATAAATGTATTCTGTTTACCAACTGCAGGAACCCTAGATCTGTGGATTATTGATGGCTCTGGAAAAAGTAAAGGGACAGGTAATGGCAACAGCACCACATTTAACAGTATAACAGTGGGTAATACTTTTAAACATCTATATCTACAGTAACTGCAGTGTTAACAGGAATGTAGTTGATAACCTCTAAATGACCTGAAAACTGCAGCTATCTAAAATACCCACACCAAAAAAGTAACCTGCCACACATTATAACTATATACACAATTACACAATGAATGCAGCAGTATTCTTTCTACTGATGATCTAACAAAGCCTACCTAGAAGCTCCTCCTGAGATGCAGGAGTGGCACCCACATCCAGAACATACTGGCTAATGGACTGCTGGAAGCTTTCCTGAGTGGCAATATTTTCCAGGAATTTCTCTGTGGTGGTGAGGGTTTTTTCTTCTGCAGGCCCATCACCGGTGACCTGATGACCACATGCCACTTCAGCAGCATGTCTCCTTGCAGCATGAATCATGTCCATGGCTCTGCATTGCACCTGCTCACAGCTACAATTTTTTCACCCAGTTGCATTTACATTTTGGACCAATTCCTCCCACGGAGCCACACGTCGCTATGTATTGGCCTGCCCCCTGGACATAAGGACTGCATGATGTTGCCTTAAAGTTTCAATGATGAGGTCATTCTCTCCCTCAGAAAATGGGGGCCTGTGCCAAGTGGGAATATTGTTTACTGAAAGAAAAAATAATGATAACACATATAAGGATCACATAAGTAAAAATAAACTGTGTACAAATAAGGCAATACAAGTAAGCTCTTAGTATTCACCACTTGATTGAAAATATTCAACAGTGGTCAACAAATCACATGGGGGCTACAATACAAGGAGAGTAGCATGACGAACATATCCTTGTTTGTGCGATAACAGATACTCACTTATCCTCACACACCCAACACAACAGTCCATTCAAATTTGTGCCATAGCAGGGACTCACCCCACCCACAAAAAATATATATAACAGGCTAAGGGACAAATGTGCTAAACAAAAACAGTGTAAATTCAAAAGTGCTCTCAAAGGACCTGTCCATGAAACATGTGTGCATAGTTATCACACAGCATTAGACCTTCAGCCTACTCTACGTCCTCTACATCTACATCCTCTGTGCCTCTCAAATGGCTGGTAAACAAGGCCATGTCATGAGTACAGTTCTAACAAATGCTTACTGATTTACTTCATGTCATTCCTAAGTACATTCCAACATATGCATTATTTAGGTAACAAAATGGATGCATACCTGATGGAGTACAATACTCCTCTGTCAAAATATACTGTTCCAATTTAAATGTGTAACTGAGTTTGAATTCTGATACATCTGTCATCCACATTGGTTTGCCTGACACTACCTGATCCAACGATCAAGGATATCCCTTTTTCTGCAGTGCAGGTCATCATAATGGTGACAACATTGTTCCCCAGTGTGGGGAAAACAGGGCCCTTGCCAAACTATCCAGGGCTTCACATTTATACTGTGAGACAGTATAATTCTCCTGCAGCTGCTAGGGCCCATGATCATTAACCAGGAGCCGGATAAAGACCTTGGACTCCAGGACACCCCAGCTCTGAAACGCACACCCTCTCCATTGCCTGACATTGCTGCACAAGGTTGAACTCAGAATATCTAAAGTACAATTCTTGCCTATTCAGCTTTAAATAGCATGTTTTCCCACCAATTGCACTTACTGAGAGTGCACACTGTCCACATTTTGATACATTCGAAAAAGCTGCACACTGCTTTCCATCATGCAAACATTGTAAAACATGTGCATTGGTTTGTGTGATGCTAAGCAGCCCTCAACTTTTTCAAATGTATCCAAAAATAACTTACAACAAATGGTATTCCACAGTTATTTCATTATACTACCACTTCATTTGTATAAGCAGCAGTGTCACAACAGTATAAATAAAGTTTGCATACCCTGGACTAGAATCCAGGACCATCTGCACTCCAGTCCACCACTCTACACATGTCACCACAGGATTTGTTATCTGTAGTGCATATTTTACTAGTCCATGTTAAGTTGATGCTATGCATGTAGTGCAGCTGCACATATTGAGTTTACATGATGTCCAGCAGTGTTGAGCAATAGCAATTGAAAGCATCCAGTTTCTATTTTTAGATGTCTCGGTCACATCTGATACATAGGCGGTCCCATTGAGCAAATGAGGTAAGCATTGCCAAACACAGCAATGCACTGTGCAAACAAGGCATAAATGAAAAAAAAATTAGAAGGAAAGTCAAACTATATAGGTATAACTAGTTCTAGCAGTCTTTTCAGGGTTTTCCTCATAAAATTTGTGGTTTTGTAAGAATCACTCAGGATGGTTCCCACTAAATGCTGACAGATGTTTTCATTTAAGACATCATAATCTTCAGAAGATTTATTTTGTCAAGTTCGCAAATTAATGGTGCAACATGCCACTATTTGCCGGCCTTTGCCCCACTGTATTTAGTGGTTTTGTACAGATGTCTTGCTCTAAGAAGTTGGGAGGTATGGTGGCTGGCCATCATTGCTCTCCTGTACAAGGATTAATTAACCCTGTTTTTCTACATGGTTTTGCAGCCAACACTACTGGGTCGCTCTGTGAAACCTCACTTAGGTGTGCCATGCAACATTAATATGCATTGCACATTGCCAAGAGCACAATCCATGTAGGCTCTACATAGAGCCTACATGAAGTTTATCGAATCATGTAGATCATATTTAAATCTTCTTTTACTGTCTTTTTAAATATTCTTCTGTCAAGTTACTGTTTCTATACCTCCTGTACTTTTTTTACATTTTCTTTCTCCATAATTTTCAAATATACTTAAATAATTATATTTACATATGTATGTTTTTTTACCTGTATCTGATATAATCATCCTTTTTTTGTTTCTATTTATCTCATTTGTATAATTTATTGTAATTTTTTTTACTGCTTGTATGTTTCTAAGAGGATGTGTGTGTATATATATATATATATATATATATATATATATATATATATATATATATATATATATATATATATATATATATATATATATATATATATATATATATATATATATATACTATATATACTATGTCTTATGGAGCTTTTCTCCCCTGGCTTCTGCTGAAAATGGTAATTATGCCCAGTCAGACTTTCCCAGTGATAAATGTCAAATAAATAATTACAGTTCCATACAACTACTCATTCTTAGTATGTTGATAAATATGTGGAAACAGTGCTGTGTTCCTGAAGTGCTTCAATAAATTCTGTTCGAGTCATCTGAAAAGTACTACATGGGGGTCAGGCAATACCCACACGTTCATGTGTACATGTGTACAGGTTCTTTAATATTATTGTAACATGCTTAAACGTTTAGACTGTCACTGACTTGACTGAGTTTTGTAGGTTTTTGTTACATTAACCACTTTTTCTCTGCTCATGATGTTTTCTCCGCTTAGTTCATGAATAACTTTGCATCTGTCATTATTTGTTGTCTTCTGTAGTTTATAATGTTTTGGGAGAGGATAAATGCATATGGGATATTACAGTGATTGCATTGTTGTTTAGACTGCTATTTTTGTGATGCTAACTGATATATGTTTTGTGTTTTTTATGACATCTCTTTTTTTCTTCCATCACAACAGAGATACGCTCCAAAATCCAAAAGTAATATGTAGTCATAATCATGGAAGCTTCCTTTCTCAAATGCTGAGGATAAAGTCATAATGCAGGACCTCTGTCTCCATAGTAGATGGATCCTTGATATGTGTGCCTCCAACAAGCCCTTCAATGACAATGACTGGTAGCAGGTGGTCGACAATATCAGTGGTGTTTGTGGGTAGAGCTGGTATACCATATATATAGACTGACTTAGGGCCACTAACACAATTAAAACGGCTTCTAAAAGAGCAAAGGCCATGGCACTGGAGAGAAGGTCTACTTGTGGTAGGCTGTCTACTGAACCAAAACTGACTGATATGGAGGTATGATAAGAGACAAGCAGCATTTATGACATTCATTATGGCTGAAGACTATAAAAATAGGTGGAGTTATCAAGATTTAATTAATAGTGGGGAGCAGAAGTTACTGGAAGTACAGCATAAACCCCTTTATCTAAGAAAACTAATAAGATCAGCGTTCTAAAATGAACATATTAAAGTGTAAGTTGGGTTATCATCATAAACAGAGACTTCTGATGGTTTTGTGCAGAAAAACATTATTATGTGAGCCATTAAAGAGAAGAAAAAGGAACAGTATAAAAGTCTAATAAATGGGGTTGGGAAGGGAAATTGTAAACCATCCTTCAAGAATAAGAGAGGAATTTGAAAAAGGTTAGTAGGACTTATACCCTGAGAAACCCCATTATAATATTTACAATTAAATTAATCTTAACTTCCCTAAGGAAAATTGATTATAAAATATAAAGGGTTTCTGATCAGTTATGCAAGATGTAAGAAGGGCAACTCAACAAATGTAAAATAGGAAATCTCTAGGACCTAATCATTTCCAGTGGAATTTTATAAATGAGAGACTGTGATATCCAATTTATACTTTAACATAGTATTTCATAAATTAAGGATCAAGAAATAATAGTGGCCCTAATGAACAATGCATTGCCAAAATAAAAATGTGGGCAGAATAGATACAGGAAATTATAGTCTAGTTTCCCTTTTGAATATTGACACAAGGATTATACCAAAAATATTGACGTGAGATTGAGAAACAGATTGTCTCTCTAAATCTCTAAAGGTTTAATGCTTATTTATAAATGGCATGTAACCAGTTGTCAACTGGTGCTTCTAATGTCACACATCTTTATAAATCTTAGCTTAAACTAAGTGATTTACTTGAAAATATTAATGGTCTAATTGTTTTATAGGCTAATCTTGCTATGGACTGTTGCAAATAGTTCCGTGGTTGTTAAATTTTAAGTTTTTTTTTCATTTATTGTTATTGTTAAAATTTAATAAAAGGATTAAAAAAGAAAACAGTGCTAAAGCAGCTCTTGTTTTGTCTGATAAGAAAAAAAAAATTCAGATTCATTACATTGGGAGTTTTTATTTTAGACTTTATATATTAGGGGACTGGGGGCCAAAACATATTTCAGGGATAAAAAAACTTTACAGTGAACAATCTTTTGATATTCTAACAAATGGTGAGACATGTCCAAAAGGTTGTAGATCCAGTGGTAATAGACAAGGATGCATTCTCTCACCAGGGTGTTTTTATTAATGCTAGAAGAATTCAATATGCATGTACAGGAGGAGTTACATGAAGAACGTTGTGAAAAAGCTTGATTATTTGCTGATGATAGTATCCTTAAACTGGAAAAGAAGGCATTATTAATCTAAAGAGCTTAAATATTTTTATAAACTATAAAAATCATAGACCAAAAGACAAACACTTTACCAGCTTCACAAAATGTATAGAGGCCAACAAACCAAGTTCTTGAAAAGTTTATTAGCATTTCTATAAATCCAATAATGCTTTCGTCCATATACTCATAAATGAACTTCCTCAGATAACAAGCAAGTAAAACAGGCAAACTAGCCATTTTATATTGCCCACCAAAAAGGATACAATGATATCACCCATTCAGACTCTTAAAGCTACACAATTTTTATAACAAATAGTTATATCCTACCCAAAGCTTCTTCATATGTATTTATACACTAATAGTACTAGTTTTTAATTTAATAATAAATTAAAACATATTCTTTATATACTTTAAAATATTTTACCTTACCAAGGATTTTAATTTAAGAATACACACTAAAGTACAAATTTCATTTAAACCAGGGAAAGCAAAGGCATTTAATTTGAGTTGCCATAGCAACTCCCTTTTTTCAAGTTTTAGTGGCCACAGCCCACCCCTTATATTTTTCTTAACTTGTTCAATAATCAAGTAATGAAAAAATGATTTTGGTTATTAAGAACGTGTTTAGCTAGTGCATTGTTACCATTACCACTAGTGATATTGTACTGGTGCTTATATACTCATTGTTTAAAACACCTTTCAGTTTCTCCTATATAAAATACAGGACATAATTGGCACCTCGCTATATATATAAAACACCTTTTGTGTTGCAAGAGTTTTTCCCTCTAACTTTACATATATTATCATTAACCACAAAGTAATTGGTAGTATCCATAAAGGAACACTGTGTACATCTACCTTTAATTTTCTTAATATTGTTTCACCATTGGTACCTGTGATATTTGGAGCCTCAAAGATACATAAGAACATTGAGAACCCACCCATGAGGCCTATAGTGGATGGACGCAACTCTTTAACATATGCGTGTGAAAAGTTAATTGATTGTAAACTTAAAAAATATCTTTCCACAGAGGGCCAAATTTGCAAAGATTCATGGAGTTTCCTAGAAGGAATTAACAATCTAGAATTTAAGGAAGATTATAACTTCCTGATAGTGGATATTACAGACCTATACACAGTTTTACTTTAGCATGTATTCTTAAATTAAAATCCTTGGTAAGGTAAATTGTATTTTAATGTATATAAATAATGTGTTTTAATTTATTATTAAATTAAAAACTGGTACTATTAGTGTATAAATATATATGAAGAAGATTTGGGTAGGATATAACTATTTGTTATAAAAATTGTGTAGCTTTAAAAGTCTGATTGGGTGATGTCATTGCATTCTTTTTGGCTGGCAGTATAAAATGGCTATTTGTCTGTTTTACTTGTTTGTTATCGAAGGAAGTTCATTTTTGAGTGTATGGACAAAAGCTTTATTGGATTTATGGAAATGCTAATAAACTTTTAAAGAGCTTGGTTCATTGGCCTCTATATGTTTTGTCAAGTTGGTGAAATTTTAGGAACTATACACATGCCTCAGGACTGATCTGCAATGAAGAAAAAACTGTGTTGGTTTAAGTAAGCCTACATAGTCCAGTCAAAGAAGTATAATACTCCATCTGTTTACTACTACAGATAGGGAATGTGTGTGAGGTCACATTTAAGCAAAATTTGAATAGTTTCATTAACAAAGTAAGAAATCACTTAGATGAGGTGGGAGAGCATTATATTTTTAAAAAGAACAATTAAGGTTCTAAATGTTATGATTGTGCATATGTGTTATGTCATATTCAAATTCCATTCAACCATTCCAGTTTGAAAGGAAAAATAAGGTGAATGATTTGCAAGAAATTGGCTTTGTTTGCCTAGTAACAATGGTGGATGGGGTTCCAAACATATTCTAGCACAATCATTGGCTCACAGTTTAACACAAAGGGTTGCAAGAAATCAGAATAATTTAGGGAAGTGGATTTTTAGCAATTTAATTCACAGAAGTAAAGTTTTCTATTGGGATGAGCAGCATTAGGAGTGACAACAAGGATTATTATGGTCTGGAAGATTCAGATCGGTGTAGTGGGGAGTCACAGTTCAGTGACAGAATTAATAACAGTATTTGCAGATCAGATGTAGAAATATGGTTAAAAAGCACAAAAAAAATCAACTTAGATAAAGACTGGGCAAACTTCCTTCGAAGGGTGCAATTTCTGTTATATTTTGTGATTTGATAATTAAATATGGCCTACCTAATAAACAATGGTTTAGCTGTAGAAAAAACTGCTCTGCCTTTACTCGTGTTCACACCAAATGTAATGTATTCAGGGATATAATAGCCTTTGAGATAAATGTAAGTGTATAGGAAGGGGAGACTGGAGCAAAATATACTGAGAATTATAGACAAGAAGAGGGCAGGTCACAATTAAATTTTTGTATATTTAGTGTGTGCAAAATGAAAACCTTATACTTATACAGTCACAGTAGAAGGACAATTGAGTGCAGTGTTTGGCCCTCATAAAATGAACATATGCAAGCATCCAGCAAATATGAATTCTGCACCAGAGGTATGTCACTGGGCTAGACTATATAGGGAAGGGAGGTTGTCAAATTCTCAGTATTAGTGATGTGGGAAAGAAATAGCAGATTTAATAAATATGTTTTATTACAAGAAAGATGTATGCAAGATGCAATTTATCAGCGAATGAGACAAGATTTTTAAGAAATCAATAAATTCAGCATGCGAATTTTGTATACTTTGCATTGAAAGCTCCACTGTAAGTAGGATGAAGGATAGAGTGCAAGTGCAATAAATTCTAGCTTTTGTCTATATATCTATTGTAGCAAGGGAGTGGAAAATGTAATTTAAATGTCCTTTAAAAATTTAAAAAGAATGATAATTTTAAATGTACAGAAGAATATTATGTCATTTTGAAATATGATCTTTCTGCATTTTGATGTAATGGAAGATATTCTAAGGTAACAAATGTATTTTCAGATCTTGTTGTTTGGAATTCTTTATTATTTTAACTATTATAGCAAGCAGTGTAAGTGGGAATACAGGTTGTAACATGTGCTTTAGCATGAGTAATTACTGCCTGTGGGTGCAGCTGTTGATTTGGGGCAACTGATACTTTCTGGGATGGTAAACTTCATTTGTTGAAAATCTATATGGCTTTGTATGTTTGTTCTATGTTAAAAGGCGGTGGGAGTTCAGAAAGTTTACTTAGCCTTTTGTTGTGTTTTCATTAAAGCCGAATATCAGGGACAAAGGAAAAGGGGAGCAATAATGTTGGTTGCTAGAGGGACTCCAGTAGTGATAGAAGAAAAAAGGCAACAATGATGGATTTATGTTAGTAAATGGCTATTGACAAGGGAAAATTACATTGCAATATATTTATATTCCATGAAAAACTGCTACTATGGAGCTTAAAAAATGGATAATCAACTTTCATCCGGGAATATTATTTGTGGATGGGAAGTGGCACTTGATTTGCTATAGTAATGATATATCAGGGGGACTGAGAAGAGAAACTATAACTAAGCAGGATATATTTCTGAAGAAATATATGAGAATATTTAATACAGAGAACATGAATTCAGTGGAAGGAAATCAGACAGAATTTACATATTGTTCCCCAAGGTACTGCAACTTGGCTTGACTGGATAGAGCTTGTTTCACAGGAGCATGTGCAATTTATTGAAAGGTTTGACACACATTAAATATTTTTTGTCAGATATACACTAATAAAAACTAAAATTAATATGCAAATGAGACACTGATGCTGTCCTACTTACCTGTTAAATGTAGACAAATTTAAGGAATGGGTAGTTGAGGGATGATAAAAATTTCATCAGAATGGATAGCTAGTAAATCGGATAACATGAAAATAGAGTTTAAAAAATTAAATAGAAGTAAAAGAGAATGAGGTATGGAAAAGAAGTAAAATGAATTGTTTAAATGGGGTCTGTATCACATTATCGAATCTCACTTTAGCGAACGGCTCTTTGTTGATTTTAGCAAAATATTTCCTAGGCAAACTGACAGTTGGCCACCATCTGGAATTTGCCATTTTCCCCAATGTAGTGAGATCTTGGAGCTAGTATTTTTAGTTAGGGGATTAGGGGGACACTGGTGTTACATTTTATGGTTTTGTTTGCAGTCGCTAGGGTGGACTATCGTCAGTTTGTGAGTGACTGAACAATGCAGGTCTCTCTGGACTCACTGCTTTGCTGTCTGAATTATTGAACAAGACAGGACTCACTGCTGTACTGAGTGAGTGAACAAGGCAGGACTCATTGCTATACTGTGTGCGTTACTGAACAAAGCAATCAACAGAGAAGTCTCCAGGAAGAGTTGGTATTCCTGTGGGAAGTTTGGAAGTTATAAGGAAAGAAAATGATAAAGATCTACAAAGTTTTGTTTTTTCGGTATTTATAAAAGGAGCATGGAGCACCAGCATCTTGGAAAAAGCTGTGGTAGCTGTATTTCTGAGACAGGGCAAAGGCTCTTCAGATCTGCATTCCCTGATAGAATAATAGGGTTAATTAGGAGGATATATGAGGGGTCAGAGGCGTGAATTAAGGTGGGAGGATTCCTCCCAGACAAATCCTATTTAATCAGTGGAACCAAGCAGAAGTGCCCTGTTTCCTCTTAGTTGTTGTGTATTACATAGAAATAAATCAATTTGTGGAAACAATGCATTCGGAATAATATTCAGGTGAATAAGTAAGGTTTGATGGAAGGCAAGAATTAAGCAATTTAGGTAATGGGGTGAATAATAATTGTAAAAAAGAATGTATGACATATGAATTTGAAACATTTTAATATGCTTTGCTTTATTTTCTATTAATATATGTGTGCCTATGTCTTAAGTGATCATTTAACAAAAAGTATTTAAAAACAAAGAATAATATACTGTTGTTTTTTGTTAACTAAGTTTATTATGTTTAGTAAAACTGATTAAACAAAAATATATTTTCATATATGTACTGAGACTAGAAGTTATCACCACAGTGATGAGCCTAGAATTCAGGAAGATCTTTCCCATTCATTTTCTGAAGAGCTTGTCTTAGTTAATGTCATGACAGCAGCAGTCAGAGAAGAGGCCAGGCTTCCATAGCTCTAACAACAGTCTCCAACATATCATGTGGTATTCCCAGACATCCCAAGGCAAAATAAGATATCCAATCCCTCCAATGGGGATTGGGTCTACCTTGGCATTTCCATTCAGTGTCTTGTACCTGGTATACCTCCCACAGGACATGCTTAGGGGCATCTGATGGTGTGCTCAAACCACCTCAGGTGACGCCTTTCATCATGAAGTACTAGTGACCTTATTTTACAATCATCCTGAACAACCAAGCTTCTCACTCAGTTATGCAGAGATAGCCTATCTACCCTGTGAAAGAAGTTCATTTTTTCAGCAGAATTCATGGTCTCATCTTTTCAGACACATCCAAAGCTCATAACCATAGGTGAGAATGGGGCACAGCTAATGCAACAAGCTGAGACTGCTGTCCTCCAACTCAGTGCTGTTTTTACTACTGCACACTAGTACAATGCATGCAGTGATTCTTCCCTAACATACATCCATTACGTATGCTCCTCATTCCCTTTCCTTTCTCTCATGTACAAGACCCCAGGGTACGTACCAAAGCCTCCTCCGGTGCAGAGAGCAGTGCACTCTTTTCCAGGTTAGAAAACAGGTGACTGATTTGGAGATGCTGCTTTTCCCTACAGCTGCTTGGGGTTTAGCAGGAGATTTCTCTATTGTACACTAGCTATATCAACAGGTTATAACATCATCTGCAAACAACAAAAATGCAATCCTCATATCCTCAAACTGAATAATCTCCAAATCTTGATTGTGCCCTCATATCCTCCACAAGAAAAAACTCAAACATGCTGTAAGGGTGCCTCAGGCATACGTAGCCAATGCTTCTGTGTAGAAAGACTTCAACTCCAACCACCACAAGAGACTCTCCTGTAATTCCCGTAAAAATAATGGTCATGCAGACTGAATTCAGTCTGTTCAAGTCAAGTCAAATAAAGTATAGTCTTTGAACCCCTGCACTAACTTACTCATTTGTGCTAATCCTAACCCTAAACTCTTTCCTTAACAGTACCACTAACCAAGACAAAAGGATGCAGAATGCAGACACTAAATTGGAATACCACTAAATGTATCCCTTTACCTAACTCTGACTCTAATCTGTGACTACTCATGCAAACATATGAACCACTATAATAGAATCTTGTACAGTCTCACAAATACCACCTTTTCAGCCAAACATTCATTTTACAGCACACCCTTACATCCCTACAATATATAGAGCCTGAATTCAACCAAATGGGATTCACAGAAATGTTAAAGCATGCATTTATGCTGTTGGTCAGTTTTTGTCACTCATTTGTGTGTCTCTCATTTGTATTGTCATCCAAATGTCTGACAACTATTTATATATATCTTAAACTGGTAATGATTTCACAAGCCAAACTCCTATAATGGAATCTATCCCCACCTAATCTAAGCAAGCTCCTCCCAGAAAAATCAAAACCACAAAAAATTCCCAGTAACCATAATACTGGACCATAATGCATTCACTAGATTTTCAGTTGACATTATTTTCACTCATTATTTCCTCACTTCAAAACTGATCAATATTTGTGTGTGTGTGTTTATATATATATATATATATATATATATATATATATATATATATATGTGTGTGTGTGTGTGTGTGTGTGTGTGTACACACACACACACACACACACACACACACACACACACACACACACACACACACACAAGTGTAGCTAGGGGTGCCCCAAATGAGACTGACGATTTTATGATGTACGATCACCAGTTGCTAATTAGGACAGTACTAGTATATCGATAATGTAACTGCAGCTGTCACAGCTGAAATGTTGCACTTAGTCGGTGGTATTGTAACTGCAGCAATGTATTCTTTTTTTTTTTTTTTTTTTTTTTTGTTCTCAGCTCAGGCAAAGGAATATTAACTATTTTCTTTTAATTTCTTTCTTTAATACTTATCAACTTAGAGCTGAGGAGTGGAGATTTGGGAATGGATGTTGCTCCTTCAGAAGTCAGAGCTGAAGGAACACCAGATTGGGTAATGGACCTTTTCTTTCTTTTTTTTTTTTTTTTTTTTTGATTTGCTGCTCAGCTTAGAGTTGAGAGTGCCAAAATAGGGAAGAACAACAGACTTGTTTGTGTGTGAGCATACACACACACACACACATATATATATATATATATATATATATATATATATATATATATATATATGTATATATATATATATATATATATGTGTGTGTGTGTGTGTGTGTATGTACATATATAAAAGGCATACTGATTAAATTGTAACTGTTATTCTAAACCTTTGTTTGAAGCACTTGAGCTTCAGACCAGTTGTTTTACATTAAGAAGGTTTGTAGTCTGCACTGTTGTGACAGGTCAGGTAGCTTACATCCTTCTAAGTTGGGAGTTGCTGACTGAATGCTTAGTGTCTGTTATTCTAAAAGTGTATTAGTTCTGGTTTAAGCACTTGGACTTCAGGCCAGTTATTTCACATTAAGAAGGTGTGATCTGCACTCTTGTGGGAGGAGAGGGTAGATTCTGTCCTTCTGAGCTGGGAGTTTTTGGTTAAAGGCTTATTGTGCCTACTTATTCAAACTGTTTCTTTCTGAAATTTGTACGCCTTGTTTGCTGTAGCATACATTAAATTCAGACCTGCTGAATCTAGCTTTGGTTGTATAACATGAGCACTAATCCAGACCATCTTTTTTTGGAGAGGGTTCCCCTGCACCCTAGTGGCAGAAGTGTGCAGTTAGAACTTGTCTGATTGAAGATTGCTGGAACGGGGCTCAGTTTTTAGCTTTTTATTGGTTAATTGGTTAATTTGTTTAAATCAGTTTGCTCATTTGCTACTGCTATATATAAAAAATACACTTCATGCATTGCTGTTTAGCTAGGGTTAAACTATTCCTGGCGCCATAAAGTCTGCTCTGTAAATTTTCTCTTAGAACTACCCAGTTTTATAGTTTTAACACTCAAATCTGTTTTTTGAGCTCAGCACTTGTTCAGAACTTGATGTAAGCACTAAATAAGCTACAAATTACTACAGCACTCAACTTTCCTCACTTGTCTAGAGGAAAATAGTTTTTAATACTTAATAAATAAGCACATATCCAGGCATGTCTAAGGGTCAGCTCCCAGTGTTTTCTCCTGTCTACCTGATGAATCTTGGCATCTTGGGGCAATGCAGCAATTACCTCATGTACACTGACAACCCTCTCCTCCTACCACCCAACACTACTACCTGTGAGAGATGCACTTATATAGCCAAACTGGAAGCAAAGCTCTCTTCACAAAAGACTGGACTAGACAGTCAAGAGGAGAAGGTAAACACTTGCACCACATCACACTCATCACATAGTCCCTCAAAACCTACACCACCAAAACACACACATAGAAACACAAAACACACAAATACATTCGTGGAGGCTCTCAATAAAAATATGCTCAAGCAAAAGAGACCCCCAAAGCAGAAATGCAAGCAACCTCCACCCCCCAACACAACCCAAATGACACTTAGCCCACAAACTCAGTGTGCCACTCAACCACAGCCCATAAGGCATAACAACATACCCAACACTCTAGTCATAGGAAACTCTATAGTCAGGTACACTGATGTTCCACTCACCAGGCTAAACAAGGAGAAAGCTACTGTCAGCTGCCTGTCAGGTGCCAGGATCTGCCACATAACACACGAACTCAGGTCACTCCACAAAAAGTACAAATATGACTCTGTCATTGTCCATGTTGGTGTGAATGACCTGAGACGTACTTCCCTGGACTACATGAAAAGAGACATGGAGGAGCTCTCCGATCTTGTAGCCCAGGCAGGTATGACCCTAGCCCTGAGTAGCATCCTGCCATCATCCAGAATGATACCACAGTACAAGGACAAAATGATTGACTTCATCAATTGGATAAGCTTTTGGTGTCATTCTAAGGGGATCCAGTATCTGTCTGCCTGGGATGACATGATCAACAGACCATGATGCTTTGCCAGAGATGGCCTGCACCTCTTGCCACCCCTATGGTGCCTTTTTTAGGTAAGGTTCAAATGAAAAATTCACCACTGTAACAGGTACAAGCAAGCAAAATCTGAGGGTAATGCTACTTAATGCTAAAAATCTAAACCTCAAAATGCATTCACTCAAGGCACTCCTTAAAATGGGGAACATCGACATCTGTGCAGTGACAGAGACCTGATTCAAGGGTCCAGAGAGCACCCCTGCATTACCAGGCTATAATTCATACCACACCTTTCAGCCACCTAACCTGGACCGAAACACTAAAGGCAGAGTCGTGTCCATATTCTTTAAGGATATCCACACCTCCAGGCTAGTTGCTAAGCATAATGCATCCGAGATTATCCAAGCGCAGCTAACTCTGGGCAAGACTGCAATCCAAATTCTAACTTGCTACAGATCCCTCACTATTCCCCAGGATTCTCACTCCTCATTTCTTGATACACTGGAAAATATTAGTGTACAACCAAACACACTCATAATGGGCGATTTCAACTACCCCACCATTAACTGGATAACTACTCATGTACCAACTCTTTTGCTCAATGTTTTCTGGAATTCATAAATTCCAACACCTTGGATCAACTTATCCACACCCCTACCAGGGGCAGCAATATCCTAGACCTGGTCATTATCAACATGGGCGACCGGTCTTCCACACCTGAGGTCAATTCCTTGTTGGTCAGATCTGACCACAAGCTAATCACCCTAGACATCCACATCCCACCCCCACCCTACCCCCCCCCCCCATTAGGGAAACCACCATAAAAAATTTCTCCAAAGCCAACTTCACGCTTCTTAAGACAGAAGTGACAAACTTCACGACACCCATGCAGACGAGCAATAGAAGTACGACTGCTGAATCGTACACAAATGCACTTTATAAGCACTTACATGTGTTTATGGATCGTGCTATCCCTAACAGAACCAAGATGCTATCCTCCAAAAAAAGGAAGCCAATCTGGTGGTTCCCTGCCATAAACAAACTCTACAACAGAAGAAAGAAACTGTTGCAAAAAGGAGTAAAATCCCATGATTGGAGGAACTCCTTGGTCAGCCTCAGTAAGAAGATGAGATCCCTCATAAAATCCTCCACAGCTAGTTATGAAAACAAAATCAACACTGATTCTAAAGACAACCACAAAGCATTCTATAGCTATGTCAAGAATCTCAATGGCAACACTCAGATCTGCTCTGAGTTGCATCACAATGACACTAAATATACAGAACCAACTGATATTGCCAACATTGTGGCAGATAGGTTCAGTGCTAACTTTATCCCTCTCTCACCCCCTAAAGGGCCCATCTCTATACCGGAAGAATGCAAAGTTCCTGTAATCATGGCTGCACAGGTAAAAAACACACTCTCCAAAGCCAAGAACACAGCATCCATGGGACCTGACAACATCCCAGGCTGCATTCTACATGAACTACAGAATGAACTGGCACCCCACCTAAGCACTATGTTCAATCATAGTCTCACCTCAGGCTTTGTGCCCACTGAATGGACCACAGTGATGGTTATCCCACTGCACAAAAGGGGAGCCACCATGGATCCCAGAAACTACCACCCCATTAGCCTAACTCCAAACTCTGGACCCCACCCAGTTCAGGTTTGTAAAAGGCAGATCATGTCTCCTAAACCTGATAGACTTCATTGAAGCAGTCACCAAAGCCGTAGATGAGGGTAAGATGGCTCACACAGGCTATCTAGATCTCGCCAAGGCTTTTGACACCATCCCCCACTCTGGAATTATAGATAAACTCACTAAACTAGGTATAAATCCCTATGTCATAAGATGGGTTGCCAACTGGCTCACTGACAGAACCCACACTGTGAAAGTAGCAGACTCCAAATCCGACTGCAGACCAGTGACAAGTGGAGTACTACAGGGTTAAGTCCTGGGTCCTCTCCTGTTTGGTATCTACTTTTCTGAAGTACAGGCTAACATAGAAGGTCTTTGGCTAATGAAGTTCGCAGATGACTGCAAACTAGGAGCCATAATCGAAACTCCTAACAATGTGGACATCCTACAAAAGGGCCTCACTAAGACAGATGCCTGGTGTCAAAGCCATGGCCGCAAGCTCAATGCCAAAAAGTGCATTGTCATCCTCTTTGGCAAAAACTCTGTACCCATGAGCTACCACATAGGTGGTAGTTTACTTAACACTGAAAGTGTGATAAGAGACCTTGGGACACAGGTGGACAGTAGTCTCTCCTCTGATAATCACATCACCACAGTAGTCAGAAATCCTTCCACATGGCACACCTCATCACAAAAGGCTTCTCATCCAGGAAAAAAGAGGTCATTGTTCCCCTCTTCTCGTCACTCATTAGACCCATTATAGAGTACAATGCCCCTTTTGGTATGTAAATCACAAGACATCTACAACAACTGGAACGGCCACAGAAATACGGATTACCAGCCTCAAACAGATGCCCTACGCAGACCGTCTCAAAGAACTCCAACTTTACTCCATCGCATATCGCCTACTCAAAGGATATCTCTGCCTAACATACAAAGCTATGTCAAACCCAGAGCTGTTGGACATGCTCCACTTAAAGAAATCCCAATCCGTATGAGCTACACACTCTAGGGACCTAAACCTTGTCACCACAATAAACAGAACATGCTGGAGGGATAGATTCCTGTCCCAGAGACTTCCCATACTTTGAAACAAACTACCTAGCTATATCAAACAAAGCTCCTCATTAGCACTCTTCAAACAAATCTTAATAATTGGATGGAAAATAGGAAATTCACACTGGGGATCACCTCTGTGGCTCTGCTCGACAGGGGCACAGGAAAATAATTTTCTTAGGTGGCGAAAGCCAGGGTACATTTTTGGCTAGGCTTATATAAGCCTTAGGGCCAATAGCCTAGTACCTACCTATGAACCTATGAACCTATAGTAAAGAATGAAACCTGTTGCTGTGGACAACTGTTTTGTCAATATACGTTGGACAACAGAACAGATGGCCAACAGGTGTTTGAGATCAGCAATTCCTACGATAGGGAATATGCCCTTCCCCCCTGCAAAAATGATGTGTTGCAATTTGCTTGCTCCAAGGTTAATCCTTGGAGCATGTGCAGAATGTTGTCAATATTGTGTTCTCAACATTAATGCATGAGTGTTAAAGATGCCGACATTTCATACAGCTGATGCATTCTTAATACAACTATATATATATATATATATATATATATATATATATATATATATATACATATACAGATAGATATGGATAGATATAGTTGTAATATAATCTGCTGAATCCATGTTTTATTAATGGAATTAATTGTTTTCACTTTTCATCAAAATACCTGCTTGGTGTTTGCTGGGGATTTTAAATATGTGATCACCATATGTGGGCAGTGCAGTGGCGGAGCAGTTAGTGTTGTCACCTCACAGCGGGAGGTTCTCCTGATTGATTTTCATCTGGGGTGTCTTCTGTGTGGATTCTGCATGTCCTCCCCGTGTTCACGTGGGTTTCCTCTGGTGCTGCAGTTTCCCCCCATATTCCAAAGACATGCTTCTGGAGCATTTCTCCCTGGGCCTCTGCTGAAAATGGGGTCTGTCCCAGTTGTACTTTTCCGGTAAACAAATGCTTAATAAATAAAATAAAATAAACTATTTTTTTATATGTGAACTATGTTTGCAGGCTTTTAAGTGAAAGTATGTTCTAATACCAAATTATTTAGATGTTCTAAAAGTTTTGGCATTAGAGGAGGTAGTGTGTATGTGTTAGTGTTGCAAGTTAGGGTTAGATCAGGAGCTACGTTAAGGTTTAACTTTAGGATCTTGTCTCTCTGATGTTATGTGTGTGTGCAGTGTGTTTGTGCCTGAGTGTTTTGTGTAGTGGTACAGTTAGGAAAAGGGTTTCTGGTAAGGTAATGTTTAGGTCTGGGCTTAGGAACAGCAGCAGTGTTAGGGCAAGCACACTTGAGTAAAGAGGTATAGGGAGCATAGGAGTGCTTTGTGGTTGAGTGAGTATAACCCTGTATACACTAGAGTAATGTGTTTATGAATGTGAACATCTCTGCTTGCACAGGAGGGATACATCTATGAATTTGCACATCTCTACATGCACAGGAGTGACATTTGTATGACTGCACATATCCTTGCATGCTCAAACATAAAGAATTTATGAGGATATACATTTCTGTATGCACAAGACTGACACATATATGAATGTGTACATCTTTGTAGGTTGGGAGTTGGTGTGATGAAAGGAGATACTGCCAGCACAGCTATCTGGAATTTTGGAAATAATTATGTACCACTGATGCATACCAAAATGATTTATACGAGGTGCTTGTGTTACAAATGTATTAGAACTGTATGTCATGTGTATATAAAACTGCTTCTACAGACGTGTGTGTTGAAAAGGCATTTGCAAAGTACTGTTTGAAATGTAACCACAATGTGCCCTACTGGAAGATAACATAAATGTAAATGCACTATTGTAACTGTTTGAATGTATATATTTTAACAGTGGAAACTGGAATACAGGAGGGTAACCTCAGTCTAGTAAACTTTAGAAAAATATCTAAAATTAAATTACTTCATAGGCTAGGTTATAAAAGATGGTTTCTTCCAGTTCTCAATGCAGCGAGAGACATAAAGTCTGTGCTAGGAAGATTTCTGTATTGTCTTTAGGATGACAGCATGAAGGAATGCAATTGTTTAATGACTTCCAGCATCTGCCAAAGATCTGAAGAAAAGCCCATATCTGTATATTTTTACAGGTAGATGCTAAATGCTGCTGGCTTCTACCAACAGGGATTTTGGCCTGGGAACTAGGATTCAGATGACAAGAAATTATATCATTCTGCAAGCTATCCCAGCAGTAATGTTTTAAATATTAAATTGAGAAGTGTCTGAGTGAGACAGAGCATTCTACATTCTCTCTTGGACCTCATAACAACTAGAAGATCCATTCACCACATCTGCCTTGCTCTATTAGTAAGTTCTAGGATTCAGTCAGGAATATAGTGAAACTTAGTTTAGATATTTTTCTTTATTTATTTGAGACTATCTTGCAATGTTGCCTTAAATATTTCCTATGGTTTTGAACTCTGATGTCACTGTGAATATATATATTTAGTATTGTCTTGTTCTTTTATTATTTATTGTTAAATATATTTAAACCTTTCATTGTAGCTCACCTGTGTAGAGATATTTAAGTTTTGAGAGTACTTGCATATTTATTTGGTGACACTGTGTGGGCCACTCCTAACAGCCTTGCTCTTAGTCAAACTGCCATTTGTATTAATATTGATATTACACAGTAAGATTTGAGACTCTTTGTTAAGGGCCTTATGGCAGCTGGTAGAAGGATTCTGGTGGCAGTGATAACTACCTTATAGTCTTAGTAGAAGGGGGCATAGCTAGTAAACATGTGCCAGCCTTTCCCAGGCGTGTATGTGTGTGTGTAAAGCAAATCTCTAAGGGTGCATATGTCAGCTACTTGGGCAGGGATGCGAAGCACTGGTTGGACAGAGAATATTGGAAGACTTGGCTTGGATCTCTGGCTAAGGAATAAACTATCTAACTGTGCCAGTGGGGAGTCTTATTGGGGATCTGGAGAAAGAGGGAGAAACCAGCCCTGGACTGACTGGTCTCTGTGTGCTCTTAAGGGAAATTGCACTTGATGCAGTGAGCTGCATTTGGAAATACTATGTGCACCTGTTATCCTCCCAGTGAATGCCCCCCCCCCACACTATTGTCAGTGGTGAGGATTAGGGCTACTTGATTACACATCTGTACAAGCAGTTTGAAATACATGTGACATAAAGTTCTAAAACATTTGTAACACAAGCATCTTGTATAAATCATTTTGATAGCCACCAATGACATATAATTATTTACAAAATTCCAGCTAGCTGTGCTGGCAGTATTTCCTTTCATCACACTTCTTCCCCCTTTGAGGACTCAAGCTAGATTTTCAAGTGCCCCTTGAGAAACATTCTTGAGAGGAATTATTCTATCTGGGAATACATAACTACATTCCCTGTCTTGAGATTCCAGCTGCCTTTGCATTGCTGACCCCATTACAATGTTGCATTGTCATATCATATGCCTGCAACCCTAGGCTCCACCATAGTAACGTAGGAAAAGTTACTGTGGTGGAGCCTAGGGTTGCAGGTATATGATTTGGCAGTAAGGTAAGGTTGCTGTCAACTTGTGTGCCCATGTCTCTCATTGCATGCTTAGGGTGTTTCCATTGATGGGGTAGTTAACCTAGGGCTTATCCCTGTGGAACACCACAGGTTATGGGTCTACTGTTGGAGCTAGATTCCCCTATTTTGACTGTATGGGTAATATCGGTGAGCCAGTTGGTGACTCACCTAACAATATAAGAGTTGATACCTAGCTAGGTGAGCTTGTCAATAGTGGATCCTCAAAAATATGGTAGAGTGCTGCATACCCCCTATTGTAATGCCTTCCCTGATAAGGTCAGACCACAAAATGGTATCCTTTGAAGTAAAAATAAAATCTGGTCCCCCAGCTAAACCTGGAATATTCAGGAACAATTCTAAGGCTAATCTCATGCTATTAAGTGACAATCTGGCAAAATTTCAAGTCCCCATA
This sequence comes from Protopterus annectens, assembly GCF_019279795.1. Taxonomy (NCBI): domain Eukaryota; kingdom Metazoa; phylum Chordata; order Ceratodontiformes; family Protopteridae; genus Protopterus; species Protopterus annectens. The sequence goes on from NC_056733.1 coordinate 173,562,631, forward strand.
AACCCTGAAAACACTGCTGCCTATGTGGAACTGTTCACAGAAACCCTCTACAAGCATGTTAATAGTTGCATAGAGGCAGCTGTACCCACCAGGAAGAAGTACAGAACTAACAAAAAACAAATCACAAAATCAATAGGCTGTATAACAGGAGGAAGAAACTCATGGCAAAAATTAGGGTGTACAGCACCCAGCAGGATAAAAGCGCTCTCATCAAATTAAACAAACAACTCAGAGGACAAATAAAGTCTATCAAAGCCAAATCTGAGGTAAGCTTGGCCTCCCAGGCCAAGGACAACCACAAAGCATTCTTTAGGTATGCTCATTGTAAATGGAGCTACCTATACTGAGCCAGAAGACATAGCAAATCTAGCTGATAAATTCAGCTCCAACTTTACCCCTCTCTCCCCCTCAACCTTGCCTCAGGACATATCATCAAATATAGCTCCTCCTACAATCACTAGGGAAGAGGTCCTTAATGGTCTCTCTAAGATGAAAAACACTGCATCAATGGGCCCAGACAATATCCCAGGATGTCTTATAAATAGCATTAAACATGACCTATCAGGGCCTCTGGAATTACTATAAAACTGTAGCCTCCAAACAGGTTTCATGCCTCATGAACGGAGAAAGGCAACAGTCATCCCTCTGCACAAAGGTGGGCCATAAACAGACTCTGGAAACTACAGACCTATAAGTCTCACTAATCTTATATGTAAAGACATGAAAACAATTATTATGGAAATGATCAACAGATATATAGTAAATCTCCGGACACTGGGCCCAACCCAGTTTGATTTCGTCAAGCGAAGATCATGCCTACTCAACCTGGTGGACTTCTTTGTGAAGATCACCAAAGCAATGGATGAGGGCAAAATTGTACACACTTCCTACCTTCACCTGGTCAAGGCATTTAACACTATACCCCACTCAGACATTGTTGACAAACTCAAGAGGTTAGGTACAAACCCATATGTCACCCAGTGGATAGCCAAATGACACACAGACAGGACCCAAGAAGTTAGAGCTGGAGAGTCCACCTCTACAAAGAGGCCAGTCACAAGTTGAGTCCCTCAGGGATCAGTCCTTAGACCACTCCTTTTTGCCATTTACTTCTCAGACGTCATGGCGAATGTCAGTGGTCTCTGTCTGACTAAATTTGCAGATGATTGCAAATTGGGAACTGTCATTGAATCTCACACTGATGCAAATGTTCTCTAAGAGGGGCTGACACAGACAAACAACTGGTGTCAGCGCCATGGAGAAAAACTAAATGCCAAGAAATGCATTATAGTATCCTTTGGAAAGTCATCCATCCTTGATAACTATCATATTGACAGCACACCCCTTAGAGTTGACCCAGTAGTTGGGGACTTAAAGACACACATAGATAGTACTCTACCATTTGACCACCATGTGTCTACACTGGTGAGGAAATCATTCTATCTTGCAAAACTTATAAACAAAGGTATGGCATCTAAGTCCAAGGAAATCATTGTTCCAATGTATTCGGCATTCTTCAGACCTATCATTGAGTACAATACCCCCTTTGGTATGCTCCTAACCAGGCATATCCAACAACTGGAATGTTCACAGAGGCTTCTCACTAATAGAATACAGGGTGTAAGTAATATGTCCTATGCAGAATGCCTCAAGGCTCTATCCCTGTATTCTGTCTCCTATAGGCTTTTGAGGGGAGATCTATGCCTGGCATACAGGGCATTGTCAAACCACACTATGATGGACCTCCTGCATATCCACAAAACAAACAGCACCAGAATTACCTATTCTAAAGACTTAAACCTTGCCTGTGATATAAATAAGTCTTGCTGGAGAAATAGGTATGTATTCCAGAAACTACCGTGTTTATGGAACAGGCTCCCCATCCATGTGAATTTGAGTTCCTCCCTAACCCAATTAAAGTGCAACTTGGACAATTGGATGGGAAACCAGAAATTCATCCTTGGTTTGGCAAAAATGTCTCTAATGGACACAAGTAACATGTAAATGGTTCACCTCCCAAATCCCTGCTTACACTTATCAAGGGTACAATAACTTATCAGAGATTTGGGATGCATGGCTAGGCTTACAAAGGTCCTTGTGGTCATTAGCCTAGTAAACACCTATGAACCTATAAACCTATAAAACTCTTGGCCAAGTCCAGGCAGGTGTGCACAGTTTTCCCCTCATCCAGGGCTCTTGTGACTGTCTCGAATAAGTCCACCAGGTTTAACAGGCATGATCTCCCTTTGACAAATCCAAATTGAGTAGGGTCAAATGTTTGGAGATTACCTCTATCTTTGTTAATAAGGACCATGATGATTTGTTCCATGGTCTTCCAGATGAGGCTAGTCAGGCTAATAAGTCTATAGCACCACCTTTGGGCAAGAGGATAACAGTGGTTGCTTTCCATTCAGCTGGGATGCAGCCAGTGCTTAGACTATGATGGAAAAGAGTACCCAATGATGTTGCTAATTCTTGTTGGAGCCCATGTAGGATGTAGCCTGGGATGCTATCAGGTTCCATAGATGCTGTGTTTTTGGCCTTAGAGAGAGCATTTATGACCTGCTCTATAGAGATACAAGGTGGGGGCCAGGTGGAAGGAATGTCATGGGGTATGTGTCGTGGGGACAGAGGAGTGAAGTTTTCACAGAACCTGTTTTCTAACAGGTTTGCTATGTCCACAGCCTCAGTGTATGTGGTATTATTAACTACCAGTTTGGAGCAAATCTGGGTCTTACCTTTTAGGTTATGGATGTAACCAAAGAATGCCTTGTGGTTGTCCTTAGGTGAAGTCATTAGTTTGGATTTGTAGATTGCTTAGGAGGACTTCACAAGAAGTCTTATTTGCTTGTTTAAGCTGAGGAGGGATAGTTTCCAGTTTAGGGCATGCTCCCTCTTACTTTTGGACACTTACTTCCTCTTATCGTAAAGCCTGTTAATGGCAGTTGCCCACCAGGCAGGTTAGCTCTTCTTTGAAGAGTTTGGTTTGGTCCTATCAGGTACCACTGCATCAATGCAGTTATACAAGTGTTTGTAAAAAAGAACTGGTGTAAGACTCAGCATAGTTTCCAGTTCCATCTGAGGTGGGAGGTGCAGTGAAGTGATTTATACCATCCCTTAGAATGATATAATCTGCTTTGAAGACATCTTTTAGTTTAGTTGCTGCTAGGTGGGGGTCCAGTGTAATAATCACTTCGAATGAGACTAATTTGTGATCAGATCTGACAAGGGTAGACCTCACAGTGGGGGGGTGCTACAGCAGTTACCTATATTTATAAGCACCAGATCCAAGATGTTGGCACCCCTAGTTAAGGTGTCCACCAGCTGGTCCAAGGCGTTGGAGTTAATGAACTCAAGGAACCTTTGGGCAAGTGAGTTTGAGCATGAGCAATTTACCCAGTCAATGGATAGTAATTAAAATCACCCAGAACTATGGTGTTTGGTTGTATTTTGATGGGTTCCAGTAGATCCAAGTAGGCAAAGTGGGTGTCTTGATTCATGGAGGGGGTCCTGTAGCTGGCAATAAGTTGAATAGGTGTCCTACCAACAGTTAGTAGCACCTGAAGTGTCTCCAGGGAGTCATACTGTAAACCAGTCTGGAGATTAGTTTATCTTTAATGAATATTGATACATCACTTCCTTTAGTTCCCACGCCTTCTGTTCATGGTCTGAACATGTGGTAGGAGGTGTAACCCAGTATGGCTGTGGTGCTCTCCACAGCCTTGAACCAGATCTCTGTCACTGCACAGATGTTAGCATCTTCCAAAGTGTGGACAGCTTCCAGTGAGTGCCGTTTCATGCAAAGACTCCTAGTGTTTAGCAGCATAACCTTGAGGTTGTTTTTTGATAAAATTTTTACATTGGGAATTTTGTCCTTGTGACATTGCCTAAAAAGGTACTATGAGGGTGGAAAGAGCCTTTGCCAGTAGCTGACAACCTAGGGCTGACTGATGAAGACCATCTCTGGCAAAGCATTAAGGTCTATTGATCATGTCATCCCAGGCTGACAGAACTGGATCCCCTTAGGATGACACCAGAAACTAACCCAATTATTGAAGTCAATGATTTTCTGTTTATATTTTGGTGAGAGTAATATGCTGCTCAATGCTAGGGACATACCTACCTGTGACACATAATCAGAGTGCTCAATTGTGGCTCTCTTCATGTAGTCCAGAAAGGTACGTCTCAAGTCTTTCACACCAACATGTACAATGACCAAATCATAATTGTACTTTTTGTTGAGAGACTTGAGTGCCTGTGTGATCTGATGAATCCAGGCACCAGAAAGACATCAGACCATGACTTTCTCCTTGCTCAGCCTGGTGAGGGGGATATCTGTGTGTCTCACTATAGAGTCTCCTATGACTTTGATATTTGGAGTGGATGTGTGTTGCCTTATAGGCTTTGATGGTGAGACACTTGTGCTTGTGTCATTGTGTGTATTGTTTGTTTTGGGTATTATGGTTGGTTTAGTATGTATGAGTTTTGGAAGTGTCTGGTGTTTAGGTAGATTTTTTGTGAGTACCTCTGCATATTTTGGTCTATGTGTATGCTGTGTGTCATGAGTAGGGGTCGTGGTATGTGGGCTGACAGCCCGCTCTGTACTGCTATCTACTGAGTGAGAGAGCTGTGATTCCAGATTCATAATGTAGGTGCATCTTTCACAAATGTTACAAGAAAGATTTAGAAGTGGGGGGCTGTCAGTGTACATGAGGCAGTTGCTACACTTCCTCAGAATACCCATGTCAACCAGGCTGGTAGGAGAAAAGGAAGGAAACTGACAGTTTGTGGTCCTAGGAATAATCTTGGTCCGGCTATAACAGTTGAAGATGGAATACAGCAGGGAAGGTATTAGTAGGTTTAGACATGAAGTGCTCTGGTTTAGGTAATATTTGTGAGACTGGAGAGTAGACATCTGTAACTGGCAATCCTTCTGTGCAGTAGTGTGCAATGAGCAAACAGGCACAAACCAGCACAAACAGGTTCAAACACAATCGTATTAGAGCAGAAAAACAGGAAACAGCCAAATTTTAAATTATCCAATAAAAACACCCTAAACAGAGCCCTTCCACAGTAACTCTTGCTAGATCAGTCCAAACTGTACCTTCCAGCCAAGAGGGCACAGGGTGGATCACCAGATAAAAGATTAGCTATTTACAATCTCCAAATGTCACAAACAGTACTATATTCACCAAAAGCCTGAACCTAATCTATGCTAGTGCTTTTCAAGTGCAACAAACAAGTAAAAGGAACAAAACAAGCAGATGAACAGTAATTACAGTTGTAAGAGGATTTCAATTAGCAGACAATCTAAAAATGCAGTAAACTATAGTTGTATAGTTGAAACAAGCAGATATGCAGCAAATGAGTGCAGAAAACAGTTGAAAATAAGCACTTATCATTTGAAATCTCTCAGCAGATATTTGGAAAACAGTACAGCAAGGACAGAAGGTCTAACTCACAGCAGCTTTGAGCAAACAAGCACAATCCAGTTCAAACACATGCTTTTAAAGCAGAAAAACAGGAAAAAACAGTCAAAGTTCAAACTATCCAATCAAAACACCCTAAACAGAGCCCTGCAACACTAACTCTAACTACATCAGTCCAAACTGTACCTTCCTGCCACAAAGGCACAGGGGGACCAACGAAGACAAAATATTAACTGTTTTACAAGCTCCAAAGATCACAAACAGTACTAGATTCAGCAAAAATCTGAACTTAGTCTGTTACTGTTTTTCAACTGCAGCAAACAAGTAAAATGAGCAAAACAAGCAGATGAACACTAATTATAGTTGTAAGAGGGATTCAATTTGCAGACAATCTAAAAATGCAGCAAAACACAGTTGCACAGATTAAGCAAATAGATAGGCAGCAAATATTGTTTCAGTTAATCAGAAAGGGCAGAAAACATTTGAAAATAAGCACTTATCACTTGTAGTCTTTTAGCAGTTGTTTAGAAAACATTAGAGCAAGGGCAAAAGGCCTAACTCAATGCAGCTTTGAGCAAATAAGCACAAACTGATTCAAACACATTTAAAGCATAAAAACAGGAAACAGCCAAAGTTCAAATTATCTAATCAAAACTCCATAAACAGAGCCCTGTAATAGGAATTCTAGCTAGATCAGTCCAAACTGAATCCTTTCTGTCACAAGGGCACAGACAGGCCTCTCCAGACAGATTAGCTGTTTTACAAGCTCCAAATGTCATAAACAGTACTAGATTCAGCAAAAACCTGAACACACTCTATGCTATTATTTTTCAAGTGCAACAATAAGTAAAATGAAAAAAAAAATAAGCAGCTGAACACAAATTACAGTTGTAAGAGGAATTCAATTTGCAGACAATCTAAAAATGTAGTAAAATACAGTTGCACAGTTTAAGCAAACATATATGCAGCAAATATTGTTTTAGTTAATCAGAAAATGAAGAAAACAGTTGAAAATAAGCACTTATCACTTGTAGTCTCTTAGCAGTTATTTAGAAAACATTAGAGCAAGGGCAAAAGGCCTAACTTAATGCAGCTTTGAGCAAACAAGCACAAATCGGTTCAAACACAGCTTTTCTAAGCAGAAAAAACAGAAAACAGACAAAGTTCAAATTATCCAGTCAAAATACCCTAAACAGAGTCCTGCAACAGTAACTCTAGCTAGATCAGTCTAAATTGTACCTTCCTGCCATGAGGGCACAGTGGGCCTCTCAGATAAAAGATTAACTGTTTTACAAGCTCCAAAGGTAACAAGCAGTACTAAATTCAGCAAAAACCTGAACCTAGTCTATGCTAGTGTTTTTCAAGGGCAGCAAACAAGTAAAATGAACAAAGCAAGCAGATGAATAGTAATTACAGTTGTAAGAGGAATTTGATTAGCAGACAATCTAAATAATTTAGTAAAATACAGTTGCACTTTAAACAGATATGCAGCAAATATAGTGTTAGTTAATCAGAAAGTGCAGATGACAGTTGAAAATCAGTACTTATTGTTTGTAGTCTCTCAGCAGGTATTTGAAAAACAGTAGAACAAAGGCAAAAGGCCTAACTTACTGCCTGTATGGAAATGATTGCATGCTTTTAAGATCATACTGTCCAAGACAGTATGTGCTTGCTCTGTGCAAACTAATTTATAAAATAAACAGAGAATTTGAAGAAATCAGACATCACTATGTGTATGTCAGAAATGCTTAGTATATCATCATCATCATTAGCCCCCTTTTTCCCATTTTTTCTACATGGGGTCAGGGTATCATGTTAACTGTCACCAGCTCTCTCAGTTCAGTGCCACCCTCTTGCTTTCTTCAAGACTCATGCCTGTCACAGATCTCCTTTCGCACAATCCATCCACCTCTTTGCTGGACATCCTCACTTCCTCTTACTTTCTTCATGTCTGTCCCAAATCTTCCTCAGGAGATTGTCTTCTGCTTTTCTGCATGTGTCCAAACTGCCATAATCTGTTCTTTTTGAACTTTTCTGCAATTTGAGCTACTTTGGTTTCTGCTCTTATGTCCTCATTTGTTCATCTGTCCCACAGTGTTCATTCTAGCACCCTTCTCAGTCACTTCATTTCCATCACCTCTAACTTCTTCAACTGTTCTGCCTTTACTGCCCAAGTTTCTGTACCATACAGTAGTACTGGTTGTGCCACTGTCTTGTGCACCTTATTTTTCAACTTCTCTGTCATTCTTTTGTCATAGACTACACCTAACACTCTATGCCAGCTGGCTGCAGCCCCTCTGATTCTAGTTTTGATCTCTTCATTCAGACTTCCCTTCTCCTCAGCCACAACTCCCAGATACTTGAAGCTGTTTACCTGTTCCACTGTCTTACCTTCGATCTCTATTCTCAGCTTCTTCTGAGTTCCCCAATTTGCTGCCATTACCACCATCTTATCTGTGCTTAGTTTCATCCCATGTGCCTTCAGTTTTGTATGCTATTCACCTATCCTTTGCTGAAATTCTAGCTCAGAGTCTGCCTGTAATGCCACATCATCTGCATACAGCAACTTTGTTTATCTGCCCCCTCTGACCTCTTTACTAATGTAGTCTATCACCAGTATGAACAGCATTGGGCTCAGAGCTGAACCCTGGTGTACACCCACTCCGACTGGGAACCCCTCTGTGAGGCCGAACACTGTTCGTACTTGAGTCATCAGGTCCTTGTACATAGACTGCACTAATTCTACCAATGTTTCTGGGACTTCAAACCACTGCAGTACTGCCCAGATAAGCTTTCTTGGGACCTTGTTATATGCTTTCTCCAAGTCTAGGAATGCCCAGTTGAACTGTCTCCTCATCACTATCATCTTCTCAAGTATCTGTCTCACTGCAAACATTGGATCAGTTGTGCTGCATCCTGATCTGAATCCAAACTGCTAATTTCCCATCTTACATTCTACTACTCCGCATATCCATTTATCAATCACCCCCTCCAGAACTTTCATGCAATGAGATAGGTGTTTGATGGTACTGCCCACAGTTGTGGATGTCCCCTTTGTTTTTGAACACTGGCATGACTATGCTTATTCTCCAGTAATCTGGGATATGCCTTTTTCTCCACACTCCTATTAGTAACCTCAGGAGCCATTTCTCCCCTGTCTCATACAGCATCTATATCATATCTACTGTGACCTCATATGAGCCTGCTGCTTTCCCTAACTTCATCTTCCTTAGTGCTGTTCTTACTTCTTCTAGGGTGGGCTCCTCTTCTTCTCTCATCATAGGCTGTTTCTAGGGCAGTACAGCTTCTCTGGGGTTTTCTTCATTCATAATCTGCTGGAAATAATCCTTCCATCTGCCTTTGATGTCCTGTGGACTGGTGGGCAGATTGCTAGTACAATCCCTTATGAAGGGTGTCTGACTATCTTCTTTATCTTTCTGTCTTTGCCTTGCAAACTGATATAGTTTTTTGGTGCCACTTACTGAGTCACTTTCCAGACGTTGGTAGAGTGCCTCTGATCCCCTATTCTTTGCTATTGCAACTTCTTTCTTAGCTTCTTTGCTAGCCAGCCAGTAGTCCTTCCTAGCCTGGTCAGTTTTTCTATCTCCCACTCATTCTTTCTTTTGATGACTTCCTGGACTTCCGCATTCTACCACCAGCTTTCCTTATGTACCTTAGTTCCATACTTGGTTCAGCCACATATCTTTTCTGTATTCCTAACACATGCTGTTTTTAGGTGCTACCATTCTTGTTCAATTCCACCTATTTCCTCCAGATGGCATAATGGTTAAATTCTTCGACTCCCATGCACAAGGTACAGGTACAGGGTTCGATCCTGACCTCTGACCAATGCCTGCTTGGAGTTTGCATGTTCTCCTTGTCTCTCTGTTGGGTTTCTCCCATCTCTGAAAAACATGTTGAGTGTTTCCATCTGAAACTAACCAATGAATGGTGCTGTGGGCAGCAGTACAGACTCTACATGGTGCCCTATAGGGGGAAGAGTTGTACAGGCTAACCACTTTAGGCATCTACTGTGGCACACAGTATCCTCAAGATAGGAGAACACGGACCACAGACTGTAAGTCGTGGTAGGGCAAGCCACTTGATGGTGTAAAATATGGCTCTAGGTGATTCAGTCGTTTTGACTAATGTTGCCAAAATGGGCATAGGTAGTTACTGGTGATAAGTGGGTTGAGGACCTGGTCTACTTTGACCTACGCCAGGGACCCTTGCTAATGGTGGGTGAGGTATAATTTCCCCTATTGGCCAGTGTGTGCCTGCCATAAAGCCCAGCAGCCCTAGGCAGCAGAAATCCTCAGTATATCCCTATTTCATGTACACAGGCTGTTTACAATAATAATGCTAAATTATTCTGGGGCTGTACTGCAGACAGTGTTTAATTTTGCTTTACTTATCTCCCTGTTCTTGCCAACTATTAAGCCTTCCATCAATCAGAAATTACACTGCCCATGTGCATGTGTGTGGGGGGGGAGTTACATCATTACATCATTCAGGTAGCCCTGTGGGTGATTTGAGCTCTCTCCTCCATTGCAGCAACTACAGCTTTTTAATTTATAACCTAACTCCACCCATTGTGGTGATGTAAGCACTTGCATTACATAAGGACCATCTATGCCCACATGAGCTGATAGGGGATACCATTACCAGCTAGGGTGGCCCAGCCCACATCTTCTTGGCACTAGATTCCTGCATTGTAATGAGCCTCCCCCACGACAGTCAAGACCCTGTCATCAGTGCAGCAGTGTGAGCCATGCAGGAGCTACCTAACCTGCTCCCTGGATGGGCGTGTCCCAACCTTCCTGCCTATGCTGTCAAGTGACTCAGCCTCTAGTTGAACTCACCTTAACTGTGCCTATAGTTATGGTTTTATCCCTCTATACTCTAGGTGCAGGCTGTTCTCTAGGCTGTTTTTATGCCTGACACATAACTTGTATGCCCTCAGGCTTCAGCCTCTTGTTTCTTTGCCTAATTAGCAGTACATGTAAGCTGCTTAAAGAATAACCTTACATATGTTACTGCTTTCATGACAGATGGAATATTATGTTAATGCAGTTCAAATATAATAAGACATAGATGTAACCTTCTGTGCTAAAACTGTCCAATCTGATTTGGAAATCTATGAGATACTTGCTTTTGTATTTAAGTCAGAACAAATAAAATCCCAAACTACTTGCCATGAAGAGGTAGCCCCAAATAATGAGGCAATAAAATTTTTTAATCCTAAACTATCTCCCATAGAGGGGATTGACCAAATCCTGGGGTGATAAAATTCCTTTTTTTGTTGCAAATTAATGTTTTCTGTCCATTTGTGCTTTTCACCTAAGCCATGCCATCAGACCTCAACCTACAGTAGAGTGGTTTGATTAGTAATATGGATTCTGTTGGACCAACTGAAATTGCTGTGCATGAGCTGGTTTTGAAGGACCCATTAGTCATGAGCCCTGTTCAGTCTGATAATGTGATGATGAGCACACATCCAGTGCAATTTCAGCTGGAGGCAGAGTGCAGAAATAAAGTCATGCTGCTACAAGAATGTTGTTGTGCAGTAGGCAGAGTTTGGGGAAGGGATGGGTGGGGATTCCCAATGTCAGTGTGCATCTAGAGGGAAGTTAGTGTTGAGCTGACAGATCTATGCAAGGAGTCCTCCCACACTATTGTAGTAAGCTTTTGCAGCAATCTTGCAGATTAGAGCTGATAATTAAGGCTTTAAAAGCCACTAATGAACTTACTTTCATAGTTTTGGGTTTATTTCCCCCACACTCCATTTGCCTACTGTTTGATGCAGAGCATCACTTAATGAAACATTACACTTTTGTCAGGCCTGAAAAGATGCCCTTCTAGTTTGTGAGTTTATCTAGTTAACAAATAAAATATGAAAAAAGAATATTATGCTGCTCAAACAATGTTAGTAAATCAATAGATTGCTGAAAATGTATGTTTCTCAAGCTTTCAAGTAACAATATAATGGTATTAGGTGTCTAAAAGTGTATTACATTTTTTTGCTTTCTCACAGCCGTTTAGTAAGGGTTGGTATAAAAGAGCCCCAGAGAAGCGTCCAAACACAAATACAAATTTTTCTTTATATTAAAGGAAGAAAGTAAAGGTTGACAGGTATAATTAGCAAATAAAAAGTTAATGAAAGTGGTTCCCAGTCCATTTAAAGCAAAAGAGCTGTACATTCACAAAGCTGAAGAGTCACAAAATGATCAGACTTGTGTAGGATACTATACATCTTGGAGGCTAAAAAGGAAAAAAAAAGTAATACTAATAGCTGCTCTGTATGCTGACTCACACAGTACAGCAGTAAGTCTTGCCTAGTTCAGTAATTCACACAATACAATAGTGAGCCCTGCTTTGCTCAGTTACTCACACAATACAAGTCCTGCCTTGCTCACTCACACAGTACAGCAGTGAGTGCTGTCTTGTTCAGTAACTCACACAGTACAGCAGCGAGTCCTACCTTGTTCAGTTACTCATAAAGTACAACAGTGAGTCCTGCCTTTTGAGTAACTCACTCAGTGTAGCAGTGAGTCCTGCCTTGTTCAGTTACTCTCATAATTCAACAGAGTCTTGCCATCTTCTGTAACTCACACAGCACAGCAGTGAGTCCTGCCTTGTTCTGTAACTCACACAGAATATTACTAAGCCCTGCCTTGTTCAGTTGCTAACATAATACAACAGTGAGTCCTGCCACATTCAGTAACTCACATAGTACAGCAGTAAGTCCTGTCTTGTTCAGTTACTCACAAAGTAAAGCAGTAAGTCCTGCTTTGTTCAATTACTCACACGGTATATTAGTGAGTCCTACCTTATTTGATTACGCACATAGTACAGCAGTAAGTCTTGCCAGGTTCAATAACTCACACAGTACAGCAGAGTCCTCGCTTGTTCATTAACTTACACAATAAACTTGTGAGTCCTGCCTTGTTCAGAACTCACAATAGCAGTAGAGTAATAAGTCCTGCCTTGTTCAGTTACTCACACCATCAGCAGAGAGTTCTGCCTTGTTCAGTAACTCACAGTACAGCAGTGAGTCCTGCCTTGTTCAGTAACTTACATGGTACAGAACACATATCTCTCAACCTTGTACAGGAATAAATCTGGACATAAATAAAAGTGGGACAAAGGGCCAAAAACAGGGACAATTTTTAAATATCGCTCTTACAAACTAAGAAGGTAAATAGAATAGCAGGTTTTACATTCACATGTATTTTCTGAATGGTATGAAGTTTGAAACTTTAATCTTTAATGATTTGCCGCTAATTTGCCAGAAAACCAACATTTTTTGAAAAATGGGCCAAAAATATGAGGCAAAAAACTGGACATTCTGTGAAAATCTGTACAGTTGAGAGGTATGTAAAACAGAAGTAAATCACACTATCAGAAGAGAGTCCTGTCTTGTTCATTTTGTCACACAGTATAGCAGTGAGTCCTGAGTCTTTTATTTACTCACACAGTACACAGTGAGTCCTGCCTCATTCAGTAACTCACACAGTAGAGAAGTTATTCCTATCTTGTTCAGTGACTCATAAGGTACAGCTGGGAATTCTGCATTATTTAATAACTCACACAGTATATTAGTGAATCTTACCTTATTCAGGTACAGCAGTGAGTTCTACCTTGTTCAGTTACTTACACAAAAGAGAAAAGTCATGGCTGTAAACAGAAAAACAACTCTCAGAGAGACAAGGTCTCTCTGATTCAACTAAACAAGAAACTAAAAGGTCTTAAAAATGTCCACCAAGGCCAATTATGAGGTCAGGATAGCTGGATAGTCTCCCAGACTAAGGTCAATCACAAGGCCTTCTTCAGTTATGTCAGAAACCTTACAGGTAATACTCAGCAATGTACAGAACTGGTGGTAAATGGTACAACCTTCACTGAACAAAGTGATATAGCAAATCTACTGGCTGATAAATTTAGCTCTAACTGTCCCCAGTCTCCCCCGTACCCCATGTGAAATCCCTAGTAGCATACCCCTCCCATTCAACTATCAACAGGGAGCAGGTCCTGGAGGTGCTCACTAAGGCCAAAAGCCCTGCTTCAATGGGCCCTGACAATATCCCTGGTTGCCTCCTAAATAGCCTAAAACATGACCTAGCAGGACAACTTGCACTCTTCAACTATAGCCTCAAATCAGGTCATGTGCCATGTGACTAGAGGGCCACAATGGTTATCACTCTTCATAAGGGTGGACCATCAACTGATCCCATCAACTACAGACCCATCAGTCTGACAAGTCTAATATGCAAAGTCGTGGAATTAATTACCTTGGAAATGATCAACAAAGACTTTGCCAACCTGCAGACACTGGACCCATCTTAGTTTGTCTTTGTTAAGGGAATGTTTTGCCTACTTAACCTGGTAAACTTCTTGGAGTAGGTCACCATGACTATGGATGATGGAAAATGGTGCATACAATCTGTCTAGACCTGACCAAGGTGTTCAATACAATACCCCATTCAGGTATTGTTGACAAACTCTCAGAATTAGGCATAAATCCCTACATAACTTGCTGGACTGCCAGCTGGCTCGCAGACAGAACCCAATAAGTCGGGATTGGTGAGACCACCTCTACCAAAAGACTGGTCACGAGTGGAGTACGTTAGGGTTCTGTGTTGGGCTCTTTACTGTTTGGCATCTACTTCTCTGAAGTCAAGACTAATGTCAGAGGCCTCTGACTCATCAAGTTCACAGATAACTGTAAATTGGGAGCTATCACAGATTTCCCCATGACACCAACATTCTGCAAGAGGGTCTAACACAAACAAATGTCTGGTGTGAAAGCCATGGATTAAAACTCAATACAAAGAAATGCATTATAGTGCCCTTTGGGAAAGCATCCAAACAAGCTAAAAACTTCACCGATAAAACACCCCTAAGAGTTGACTCATTTGTTGGGGATCTGGAAACAGACATAGACCAGTAATCAGACATTTGACTAACATGTAGCCCAGATATTAAGAAAATTATTCTACGTTGTCCAAATCATAAGTGAGGATATGGCACCCAAGTCCTAGGAAGTAATAATACTTCTCTAGTCAGCCCTTTTCAGACCCATCATTGAGTATAATGCTCTCTTCAGCATGTACCGAGCCAGGCAGCTGCAACAGTTGGAACACCCTCAAATGCTCCTCACCTTGAGAATTCAAGGTATGAATACCCTGTCCTACACAGATTGCCTTAAGGTCCTATCTCTGTACTTAGTCTCCTACAGATTACTGAGAGGTGATCTATGCCTAGCATATAAGGCATTTTTATTCCCAGCTCTGATGGATCTCTTCTACATCCACAAGACAAGCAGCACCAGGTACACTCGCTTCCAGGACCTGAACATTGTCTGCAACATAAATAGAACCTGTTGAAGGGACCTACAAGTGTCTTAAAGGATCCCCGTGCCATGGAATAAGCTTCCTATCTACACGAAACAGAATTCATCCCTGACCCTGTTCAAAAGAAATGTTGATTATTGGATAGAAAATTGCAAATTTAACCTGACTTGTTCAGTAACTCACACAATATAGAAGTAGTGCATATCTGGTCCTGTAATTTGCAGCACAGTGCTGAGTGCTAAAGACATGAGTGGAAGATATAGTCCATCTAGCAGCTATACCAATTAGTTGTGGCCTGTTAATGACAAGTTTCACTTTTTTTACTTATTTACTGTATATGAACCTGTTACATCCCAATAAGCCTGATTACCTTATTTTCATGGGACATCTGGGAGAACTAAATGGTTAACTGCTTTATTTAATGATTCACAGTATGCATAAAGAGTTTGCTGTAATCATAGTCAGGTGAATTTTCTTAATTAAAAGAAAGGACTACATGACCCTGAGCCATGATAATACAAGATATCATAAATGTATGAAATCTGAGAAGACAAGCTTGTACAGCAAATGCTGTGAAATGTTTTGTTCTGAATGGCAGCAGCTACAAATCTTGTTATAAACCATGGAGGCATGACAAAGAGCCTGAATGAGGCAGGCTTGATAGACCATTTTTCTTTCCGGCATCTTATTCTTGTATTTCTATATAGTGCAATCACAGGTGCATGAGCACTAAAGCAGACTGCGTGAGAATCCCATTACATTAACAGGGCAGTTTCTTTCTCAGCAATGCTAGATATAAAGCCAGAAAGTGTAGTTTCAGAAGTTATGTCATACCTTTTCTGGTTTAAGCACAGACTGTCAGAAATTAGTCTGCCTGCATACCTGCAAAACAGGCACAATTAGACAGGACGTGCTTACAAAAAATGGCTCCCAAATGCATCATGACAATGGTTTAGCCTTTTGTGGTACCCTATGTGAAGTGCAGGGATGATAAAATAAAGGAAAGTTGTGAAATAGTCACGGACAGATTACTTGCCTAAATCCAGACTTTCAGCTTGCATCTGCTCTTTCTGGTTAGCTCTTCTGTGATATAAAAACATAAATATATGTTGTATGTGGTTGTACTCACTTTTCTTGTTTCACAAGGGGGCAGCACATTGGTACATACTGGTTATATTTTCCTGTGGGCCACTTCAAATGCCTTGTACCAGGGATTAAGCGAGTTCAGGCCTGAGGCAAGGTCCCTTACATCCTACACGCATACCTCTCAATTGTCAAGTTTTTTGCAGAACGTCCAGATTTTTGCCTCAAAATTTCTGTCTCTTCCTCATAAAATTTGTGTTTTTCTAGCAAATCACTGGTATGATGTGAGAAATGAAATCAGTAAATAATGACATGCATTTGAGTTTCACACTTCATATCCTTTAGACAATGTATTTTAACACAAACCCTGTTATTCTAGCTATTTTCTAAGTTTATAAGAACAATATTTAAAATCTGTCCCTGTTTTTGGACCTTTGTCCCCATTTAAGTCAGGCTTTGCCTAGTTGTCTTAGGCTAAGAGGTTGAGAGGTATGTACATATGTAATCTCTGTGCCTTAAAACTATACTCTGTGGTTTTACTGAGTATTCAGTAAAATGCATACAGCATTTTAAGGGTTGTTACATAAAGTAATTCAGAAAAAAAATCTAGATTAAGCTGTAGCCTTACAGTAAGAAGAAAACTGGGATACCTAATTGATGTCATGCTGTTGCGTGACCAACAAAAGTAGACAGAAAAAGAGGAAACTTGAATATCTAAAGAATTTGAATCTGCTTACTCTATAGGTTTCCACAATGGAGAAGTCTTTCCCATGGGAAATCTGGATGCTAACTTTTTTATCAGAAAATGACAGTGGCCTGGCCTGCAGTAAGAGCAGCTACCCTGGCCGCTGAATGGTGGGTACAGCTAGAGATGCACTAGGACTGTAAACGATACCACAGACAGTCCTGCTGAGCACATAAACGTGCTTTGTTTGTTAAGTAGAATGAAACAGATAAAAGATGGAAGCCCTAAGATTAGCAGTAATTGCTGTTTGTATCTAGAGGCATTCAGCTGATCTCTCTCACACTGCCTTCTGTGCATAATCCTTTCTTTTACTCACTAAAGGGGTCCTGGAAATCACGTGATTTTCCAGCAGTTGTATTTAAATTATTGGTTTTTCTGGTTGTTGTGCTGGCTCTCTATGTGTGTGTGTGTGTGTGTGTGTGTGTGTGTGTGTGTGTGTGTCTGCATGCATTTATACAAATGCGTGACTGGACTGCTGAAATTTCCTATAATGGAAAATGTACATTAGAGAACTAAAGATTTATTTGTTAAATGTAGTGCAACTTGGAACACATTAACTCTGGCTGCATGTTGAAGTTATTACAACAGATTTCAAAGCCTGGCACTGTTGAATAAATTTATTTTATACAAAATCTGACCTGCAATATTTATTTTATTAAATCTGTGAGTTCTGGGAAGGAAAGTGGGGAAATGAACATTTATTGAATCTATACAATGATTTCAGAGCCTTCTTATAACAAACACAAAATCGGATGGTTTCCACAAAGCAAAGTCTGGATTCCATGGAATGTTAAGGGGCCAAACTAAGGATGTATTTCCTCTCTAACTACCCTAAGACCTATAGGAGAGGGATACAGTTAGGAATCATTTTAGAGTTAGAAAGCCATCTCAAATGTCCAGAAATGTGGCCTTGGTCATGTAAAGGTAATATGTTTTACAGCAATGTGTGTTCAGCTATGGGAAATGGTACCACATAACTTAACCCTCAAAGACCTCACTTACACTGAAGCCTTTCACGAGTAACCCAGGTTGGCCTTAGGCTAGTACTGCTTGGATATGAGCGAGTTATGGTGAAGCAGGGGGACTGAACTTTTTCAGACATTAGATTGTTAGAACTCCTGTTTGTCTTACCTCAGAGTCTAGTCTGTGTAGCTCGTCTTTGCTCATAATGATGGTGGGGTCAAATTCATTAGCCTGCTTGGTGTCAGACATTTTCACTTGAACATGCAGGGGACGCAGTAAAACATTATAGCTAAGCAGAGAATGACAGTTGTAAAGCTGCAGTATCTGCATTTGCAGGTACACCTTCTGTGGAAACTCCCTGTACTGACCACATTCTGTGGAAAATCCCTGTACTGACCACATCTGTGTGATCTACCAATGCACTGTGTATATTCAGTATCTTATGCTACCATGTTCAGATTCTGAGTAAAGAATGTATAATAACTGCAAAGTATAGCTTCTGTCAGAGGAGCTGTGCTTTGATGTAAAACATGTACCCATCTCATATTGTTCTATGAATACTTTGACAGCAGTCCTTATGTCTGCGTGCCAGTCCCTAAGTTGCAGCTACCTAGGAGATTATTAAATTAAGGAAAGGGTGCAGGGCTAAAGCTTCCATTGTGAGCAATTATCTCTTTAGACCTTGGTGGTGTTCCTTTTGCAATTATCTCTGCTAAATAAAAGTATTTCCTGACAACCATTGTCATATGATGATACAAAGAGAGGGAATTATCAACCCTAGTTCCTAGGTCCTTGACTACATTTTCATTTTATAGTAGTGTGCTGTCAACACAGCATGATGAGGGCAGGGGATGTCTGTGAAATGTGATGATACCACACTTTTTATATATTCAGTCTCAGGACAGGGGATGTCTACCAAACATGACAATACAGCACTTTTTATATTCAGTGTGAAAATGGGATGTCTACCAAGAGTGACAATACCACACTTTTTGGATTCAGTGTGAGGACAGGGGATATATGTGAAATGTGACAATACCACACTTTTTATATTCAGAGTGAGGATAGGGGATGTCTGCCAAATGTGACAATATCACACTTTTTATAGTCAGTGTGAGGACAGGGGATGTCTGCCAAACGTGACAATACCACACTTTTTATATTCAGTGTGAAGGTGTGAGTACAGGGGATGTCTGTGAAATGTGACAATACTGAACTTTTGTATTCAGTGTGAGGACAGGGGATGTCTGCTAAACATGACAATACCATGCATTTTATATTCAGTGTGAGGACAGGGGATATCTGCAAAAGTGACAGTACCACACTTTTTATATTCAGTGTGACGACAGAGGATATCTACCAAATGTGACAATACCACACTTTTTATATTCAGTGTGAGGATAGGGGATATCTACCAAATGTGACAATACCACACTTCTTATATTCAGTGTGAGGACAAGAGATATCTACCAAATGTGAAAATACCACACTTTTTATATTCAGTGTGAGGACAGAGGATGTCTGCCAAATGTGACAATACCACACTTTTTATATTCAGTGTGAGGACAGGGGATATCTGCCAAACGTGACAATACCACACTTTTTATATTCAATGTGAGAACAGGAGATGTCTATCAAATGTGACAATACCACACTTTTTATTCAGTGTGAGGGCAGGAGATATCTACCAAACGTGACAATACCACACTTTTTATAGTCAGTGTGAGGACAGGGGATGTCTACCAAACGTGACAATACCACACTTTTTATAGTCTGTGTGAGGACAGGAGATATCTACCAAATGTGACAATACCACACTTTTTATAGTCAGTGTGAGGACAGGGGATGTCTACCAAACGTGACAATACCACACTTTTTATAGTCAGTGTGAGGACAGGGGATGTCTACCAAATGTGACAATACCACACTTTTTATAGTCTGTGTGAGGACAGGAGATATCTACCAAATGTGACAATACCACACTTTTTATAGTCAGTGTAAGGACAGGGGATATCTACCAAATGTGACAATACCACACTTTTTATATTCAGTGTGACAACAGGAGATATTTACCAAACGTGACAATGCCACACTTTTTATAGTCAGTGTGAGGACAGGAGATATCTATCAAATGTGACAATATCACACTTTTTATATTCAGTGTGTGGACAGGAGATATCTACCAAACGTGACAATACTACACTTTTTATATTCTGTGTGAGGACAGGAGATGTCTACCAAACGTGACAATACCACACTTTTTTGTATTCACTCTGTCTGTTTTTAGAGGACCAAGAGTTTCCTAGTGTGAGTTCATGCTGGATACTTTGGGTGTTACAAGGTGACATAACAACTCCCAATTTACAATTTTCTGCAGATTTTGTTAGTAAGAGGTCTTGGCTCTTTGCTCAGAGATCTGGAAAGTTAAAGTCAAAGAGGAGATGTCCCAGCTCCAAGCCGTGGAGGTCACTTTCATACATTCTGATGAGGATCCTGCAACATACACTGTGTAAGTTCTGTCTTTCAGCCATTTTCTTCACCCATCTTACCACAGATGGGTCAATTTTTAATGCATTTAGCATCTATTTGATACCAGCATATGGAATAGTGTCAAAGGCCTTGGCCAGGTCAAGATAGACCATGTTTATCCACAATCACCATCTACTGATGCAATAACCCTTTCAAAGTAGTCTACCAGATTCAGTAGATAGGCTATATCCTTACAAATCCAAACTTTTGGGGTCAAGTCAAATAAGATTCTCGATATCATAGTTTATGAAGTCAGTTATAATACATTCCACAGCTTTGCAGATAAGGTTTGTAAGACTAGTAGATCTGTAACTACCTGTATGTTGCAAAGCCACGCTTATGGGGGGGGGGGGCATCATGACTGCAGGTTCCACTTATTAGGGACAAAACCACTAGATAAACTTAGCTTAAACAGTTTAAGAAGTGGGTTTGCAAGGGTATGTTTAACACTATTAATTAAGCAACTAGGTAAATTGTCAGAGTCGCATGCAGGAAGTTTCTTTTTTTTGTCTTCGATAGCACTTTCAGTAAATGAATAAGGGATTAAACTACTTCAGAGCTTTGCATATAAGTCCTGGGGGGTGAAGTTGGTACTGAATATGTTTGCAAGGATGTTGGTAATATTTAGTGGGTCAGAATAGGAGATGTAATTTTGAATAAGTTCAGAAGAATGTAGAGAATTGTTTCTTAGTTTCCAACAAAACTCACAGAGTATTTATAATTACATTTGGCTTCAGAGATCAGCACATGTCCATGGGCTCCTTTACTTGACCTGATAGTATATCTTTTTTGTAATGCTTTTAATAGTTTCCTTAAGAAGAGGCATTTTGAGTTTGCTATATATTGTTTCCTGTTGTCATAGAGTTTATTTATGTTAATTTACCACTGTGGTAGTTATTTTTGAATTTCCCATAATACTCAGTTCTTGGTAGGGACTGTAATCTCCATGTATTTTTCTTAATGGGCATAGAATTCCTTAGCGAAGCCAGCTGCTGTGTCAGGGTCAGGGGTTGTGCAGTCATAAGGGAATTTTGATATGTCATTATCAAGTAGGTTGAGGCACATTTATGATCATTAAATCCAGTGGGGTTTGCTGTAGGGGCTTTTGGGAGTTTAAAGGAGAAGGTTACAACTTTGTGGTTAGACTTCAATGAGGCTGGAGATACCAGAGGAGTAGTGCAGGAGGTAGCCATATTTGTAAGAATCAGGCCAAGAATGCTCTGTCCTCTAATACATTTAGTCACCAACTTCTCAATGGAGAATATGTATTTCTTCTAATGTTTACATTTGTTAACAGAGAAAGTGAACTGCTTTTATTCGAGTTTTGAGCAACTAGTCAGTCAGCATGTTTGTGGATTTAGAAGGAAGCTCACACATACATGAGGAAAACAGGCAAACTCTACAGACAGAGAAGGTGACCAGAGGTCAGGACTGAATCCCTTGCTTCACACTGTGAAGCAGAAATTGTCTTCTCTAAGTTGCCATGCTAAAAGTAATGTAACCTTATAGACAGGGAATTGAACCCCCAGCCGTCTTATCTTCCAGCAACAAAGGTGAGAGAATTACCACTTAAGCCACTCAAAGAATGGAAGTGATCATGTGATTTGTGATTCCAGTGGGTGACGGTGATTATGTCACAGTACTGTCTGTGACCAGAATGGAAAACACTGATCATGTTACAATACTCTGTGATCACAGCGAGTAATAGTGATCATATCACAAAGTGGTGTGTGATTCCAGTGGGTAACAATCATCATGTCAAAGTAATGGCTGTGACCAGAATGGGTAACACTGATCATGTTTTAGTACTCTCTGTGATCATAGTGATAAATCATGATCATGTCACAAAGTGGTCTGTGATCCCAGTAGGTAACAGTGATCTTATTACAGTACTTTCTGTGATCATAGTGAGCAATAGTGATTATGTCACAAAATGGACTGTAATTGCATTAGGTAATAGTGGTCATGTCACAGTGCTGTCTGAGATCACACTGTGTTACAATGATCATGCCACAGTATGGCTTTAATAATAATGAGTAACAGTGATCATGCCACAGTATAGTCTGTGATTCCACTATGTAACAGTAATAATGTCACTTTATGGTCGTATACCTGAATGGAAAGCAGCGTTCATGTCACAGTGTGGATGCTATCACAGAGGGTACAGTGATTGTGTCGTTATACCTTCTCTCAACTATATTCATAATTTCTTTAACAATCTCTGTCCATATCACTCCAATCTTTTACACATTTCAACTCCTCTAAGATTCTAAACAAACTGACACACACTACCCCTGTCATCACACACTCCAGTGCCACCTCTGCAACCTATATTCCACCCTCTCTAGATATACTTCCTCCTACCATCTGCTCTCACCCTCTCTCACCCCTTCTAATACTAACAATCTTACTTCAAAGTTGAACATAAAATGTTTCCACGACGTAACTCTTGGCATCATTTATCTTACTGCCACTACTCGCTCACACATCTGGTTTAATGTCTCATTCTTCTTTCTACTACTCTTCTGTACTTCTCTCACTTCCTCACCATTCCCTCCTTCTCACCTGCTATACTGCGTCTCTGCTGCACTTCTCAGTATCTCCTTCCCTGTCACTGACCGTACGCATAAATTCTATGCCACTTTCTTGGCTTTCTACCCTGATTCCATACACTCTACACTTTTAATCTCCCCTTCATCATCATAACCACTGGTTCTATCTTCTTAGACTGTTGTAATGACAATACGCCCAGCCTCTACACTTGGAAATCTCTGATTAATATCGTTATGTACATATTTTCTCACTGAACATCAGTAAGTTTGAATGGTTACTCTTCATTGTATGATAATGCACTCATACTACTCCTTGATGACTGTCATTGTACTTTGCTGCTACTGCTTGTCCTCAACCCCTCTTTGACATTTCCCTCCACCAAATAATATTTTTAACCATTACCATCAAACTTCATTCTGTTTTACATTTTTCTTTTATTTATATATTTGCTGATGGATATTATCTGCTATGCATATTTTCCTTACTGAAATTGTCTTTACTCATATTTCTGCATTATGTAATTGAAGCTTTTCTCCTCAGGCCCCCACTGATAAAGGGGCTACTGCAGCCAAGTTTGACCTTCATGGTCAACAAAAGCAATAAATAAATAAATAACTAATTTTCACATTATTTACTGTAATACCATTGTCACATCATAGTCTTTAATTCCACTGCATAAGTGTGATCAAGTCCCAGTGCAATCTCTGATCCTAGTGGTAACAATGATTATGTTTATGTATGGCTTATTACCATAGTGGGTAACAGTGAACATATTGTAGTATTTATGATCAGTATAGGGAACACTGAACACGTCTTAGTTATGATTAGCATCGGTCATAGTAAACATGTTGCAGCAATATTTTTAATCAAATCAATGTGAGTAGCAGTGAACAAATTGCAGTATATTTTATGATCAGTGTGGGTAGAAATATTATCTATGATGTGTGGTTAATATGAATTATTTTTAATAGTAGAGGTTGCCATTGAATTTAATTGGTTTGCTGACACACCCCTCTTGAGGGAAGTCGCTCCTCAGGAAGAATTTCATTGGTTTAATTTTGGACATGTGATTTTTAATGATTATTTTTAGGGAAAGTGTTTTAATTTGTCATTAGTCTGAAGAAGTATTGTATACTATAAAATGAAAGTGCTTATTGTTTAATAAATTATAGCTGTGTATCTTGTATCAGCTGTAGTTTTACTTTACAGTTTTTATATCAGTCATTTTGATTTTGATTTGTTTTGGGTCATACAGTTGTTGTTTGTTAACTATGGCCATGGATGTGATTCCGGCTTCTATTAAGCTCTTTTTGAATCATAGTAATGTTAATGACATAGAAGGAATTTCAACTCAAGTTGGCAACCTCACATTATTGGTCCAGCAACTTACTAGGAAGATGGATGAAGCTTTTTCGCAGGGAACCATACAAATGTATCCTGAAATGTCTGGTTACATGCCTTTTGCAAGTTCATAATAATTCTGTATTACCTATCAATAACCAGCCTGTAACAGCAGGAGTATTTAGAGACAATGTTGGCACTACAGATGTGTGATCAAATGGTGGGGATATTCCAGCAATTAATGAATGGATACAGAATTCGTTTTGTTTTCATACCACATTGACTAGCCAAGATAAAGGGCTTTTTGAGCAACTGGAAGATTTGGACTATAAATTATTTCAAATAAAAAACTTCAATTGGAGAATGTGTACCTCATGGAATCTATTAAGTTATGGTGGGTTCCAAGGGGCCTTCCAATGTGGTGCTATCCAATGGGAATGGATGTCAATTATTCACTTCATCATGAACTAATCCAATTTTTAAGTAGAATGGGCTGTGAGTTTATGTAAATCATGGTCAGATATAATGCTAAAAGTATTGAACAATTGATGAATGATGTAAGTGTTTTTGATAATTCTGTCACTGGACACCCTGAATTCAATGTCCACACATTGTAATATGCTGGAGTATTCAACAGTATTGAACATTTAATCTATTAAGAACACTGAATGCAAAGAATTGGAAAGGGACCAGATGGCATATCAATGTGGGCAAGCTTATCCAAACCCACCTAATACACAACTGGGGGCGGAAGGAAAGTGCGGAACGATAATGTCATTTTATGGAATAGCAATAATATCAAAACTATAACAGATACCTCTGAAGAGAATAATCAACAAGAAGCCAACTTCAGAGCTAATGGATCTTACTTTTTAGGAAAACCTCCATTAAGAAGATCTGAAAGAATCAGGAACTGGAACAACTTGAATAACTAATGGACAGGAGAGAAGGGAACATATCCAATCCATCTATTCAGAACCAGCCTCACAACTGCAACCAATCCTGGTCCAGCAGGAATCAGAGTTGGCAATAACAGCATCACCTCAACCGGAATGGTCAATGATACAAAACAATAACAAGTACAGATGCTAGTTGCCAATGAAGGAGATTTTAATATTTATAATTTTTCTTGTACAAATATCGATGAAAATAGTTTACAGTTATTTTCAAGAGGTTTTTCATTTGTGCCTGATTGAACTGTGACTATAATTGACTTGAAATTATATTTAAGAAAATTGAATTTGGCATTTTTGTATAATCAAACACCACAAGTGTCAAATACACTCAGGGGTTCAAGTACCTCTAACCCACCACTGCATCCCTTGATAACTTTGTATAAAAGACTTTGTGAATTCAATTTAAGAAAAGTTTAAAGCAGTTATCGAAGAATAAAGAAATGAAACATGACAAGGGATGAAATAGATCTTATTAATTTTTAAGAGGAAAGAATATCCATATCGTGACCTCAGATAAAGGTGGTGGCTATATACTAATGAATATTATGGATTACAATAACAGCATTTTCATGCTTTTACAAGGGCAAGCATGTGTGAAATCTAGTATCAATGAACTTAATGCACCTTATCGGAAAATTGTGATGCAAATTAAGGCTATGTTCATTGATGGAAGAATAATCTTAGATTAAATTAACTATCGGAGAATTCCAACTATATTCGGGGTTCCTAAATTACACAAAAATATTCAGGAACCTCTGAAGCATCCAATTGTGGATGGGAAGGGTTCTATCACATATACTAGTGCAAAGTTTCTGGATTTCAAAATAAAATCATTCTTGAATGAAGAAACATATTTGTGCAAGGACTCCTGGCAGTTTTTGGAGCATATCAACCAGTTAGATTTTTATACTGATGATATTTTAGTGACTATTAACATCAGAGATCTTTACACAGTCATCCAGCATTCTGAGCGGGTCTCCTGGTTTGTTGATTATTTAAGGAAAAAAGGAGTGGGTCAACAGCAAATTAATTTATATGAGGAACTCATGGAGATTATTCTCAAGAATAATTTCATCTGGTTTAATGGAGATTATTTCCTTCAGAAGCAAGAAGTAGCTACGGGTTCACCAGTAGGATCCCTATTTCCTAACATCATAATGTGTGAATGGGAACAACAATACATTTTCAATACCCCCTTCCATGTGGAAATTAGGTTATATTAGTGATACCTTGATATCTTTATTGTTTGGAACAGGAATGAAGAGGAAATTAAGGACTTTGTTGACCATATTAATAGCACTACTACCTTTTCGTCACTCACCTATAGCAACCATACTGAGTTACCATATCTGGATGTTTTACTAAGGACATTAATAAAAATCAGTATTTGTTGCAGATTTATAGGAAGGAAACATTTTCTAATACTTATTTACATTACCCCAGTTCATATCTGTTCCGTCAAAAGAAAGGTATTGTGAAGGGGCAGCTAGTCTGAGATGCCCGCATAATTACTATTGACCATCATATTAAGGAAGAATGTGAATTCATGAAAAATGTGTTTCTTAATAGTGGTTATCCAGTAGCAATAGTGAACGACATAGTATTTGAGGTCACTCAGAACAGTAGTAGTGGGCATTTTATCCCTTTATTGAATGGTGCCATTCAACCTCATCTTGTATATAATCAAGTGCAATCACACATTCCTGCATCTTATTCTACATTGTTGGTCATCACCTGCAGTTTAGACCGTTCTATCATCAAGTCTATATTGAATAAATATTGGGGCATCCTACACAAAAATCATGTCCTAAGAAAAGGGTCAGAGAGGCACCTTTGGTGGCTTTAAGAAGAAAATGTACACTTAAAAACGTATTGCATAGAACATCTAATATAGGTACATTCAAATGTGGAAGATGCACGTACTGTAAATGGTTATCAAGAGGAAATAGAACTGTAATTAAAGGGAGACAGTTTTGAATGACATTTAGAGTGGACTGTGGAAGTAAATCATTGGTTTATGTAACTGTCTGACAACAGTGTCATTCTTTTTATATCAGTAAGATGGAACAGAAGTTCTGGGACCAAATTTATGAACATCTATATGATATAAGGAGAGGTAAAAATGCAAATGCACTTATAAATGCATTTCAGAGTATCCAGGGCATTCATTTAAATTCACGGCTTTGCAACTCATTACATATGATCAGAGAGGTGGTCCATGGAAACTGATCTTTGAAGCCAGGGAAGCATACTGTCAGATTTTTTGGAATTCATAATCTTGGCCAGGACTAAATGAAATAGTAAAAATTACACCTTTTTTAAAATTTAAACTTGTTAAAAAATAAGGAAGATAATGTGGACCGTTCTAAAACTTGGTACGAATAGCCAAATTATTTTAAAAGTAGAGGTTGCCATAGAATTTAATTGGTTTGCTGACACAACCCTCTTAAGGGTAGTGGCTCCTCAGGAAGAATTTCATTGGTTTAATTTTGGAGGTGATTTTTAATGATTATTTTAGGGAGAGTGTTTTAATTTGTCATTAGTCTGAAGAAGTTTTGCATTCTACAAAATGAAAGTGCTTATTTTTTAATAAATTATAGCTGTGTGTCTCATTTCGGCTATAGTTTTATTTTGCAGTTTTATACTCAATAAATGTATTGATGTTACCAACAGTATTTGAAAATGAATTATTGCAGATAATTTTTTAATTTATGTGGGGTTCTAAATTAAACCCTGTAAAAAGAGAAGTTTTGTATGAAAATAAAGAGGAAGGAGGTTTAGGATTAATTAACCCAGTGGTATATAATGCTTCATTAAATTTGCACAAAGTGTTAAAGTGGATAAATGAAAAAGATAAAATGTTAGTAGTAAAATTGTATACAGATAAGTATAATAAATTTGCCAGCATGTGTATAACCATGGGAAAATCTAACAGATGAAAAAATAAAGCTATAAAAATAAGAAGCAAATGGTGTAATCGGAAAGTAGAATGTCAACATTTTTTGTGGTGACTGGTAATAGATCATCATCATCATCAGCCCCCTTTTCCCATTTTCTACATGGGGTCGGGGTATTGTGTTAACTGTCACCATCTCTCTTGTTTCAGTGCAATGCACCTGTCTTCTTCAACACTCATGCCTGACTGTCACTGGTCTTCTTTTACACAATCCATCCACTTCTTTGCTAGACATTCTCATTTTCTTTTGCCTTCTTCCTGTCTGTCCCAAATCTTCTTTACCAAATTGTCTTCTACTTTTCTGCACGTGTCCAAACCACCGTAATCTGTTCTCTTTAATCTTTTCTCCAATCAAAGCTACTTTGGCTTCAGCTCTTATGTCCTAATTTCTTCGTCTGTCCAACAGTGTGCATCCTACCACCCTTCTCAGGCACTTCATTTCCATCATCTCTAACTTCTTCATCAGCGCTGCTTTTACTGCCCCAGTTTCTGTACCATACAGTAGTACTAGTCACACCATCATCTTGTGCACCTTTCTTTTCAGCTTCTTTGCCATTCTTCTGTCATAGACTACACCTGAGACTCTGTGCCACTTGGCTGCAGCCCCTCTGATTCTAGCTTTGACTTCTTCATTTAGACCTCCCAAGTCCTCAACCACCCCTCCCAGATGCTTGAAGCTATTTACCTGTTCCACTTTCTTCCCTTCTATCACAATTTTGAGCTTATTCTGATTTCCCCAATTTGCTGCCATTACCACTGCCTTATCTGTGCTCAGTTTCATCCCATGTGCCTTCAGTTTTGCATTCCATTCCCCTATCCTTCACTGAAGTTCTTGCTCAGAGTATATCAGTAATACCACTTCATCTGCATACAATAACTTTGTTAATCTGTCCCCTGCAAAGTGTTTGCTAGTGTAGTCCATCGCCACTTTGAATAGCAGTGGGCTCAGAGCTGACGTCTGGTGTACACTCACTCCCACTGGGAAGGGGAACCCTTATGTGAGGCCGAACACTGTTTGTACTTGAGTCATTGGGTCCTTGTACATAGCCTGCACTAATTCTACCAATGTTTCTGGGACTTTGAATCACCCCAGTACTGCCTAGATCAGCTTTCTTGGGACATTGTCATATGCTTTCTCCAAGTCTTGGAATGCCCAGTTGGACTCTTTCCTCATCTCTAGATTATTCTCAACTATCTGTTTCACTGCAAACATTGGGTCAGTTGTGGAGTATCCTGATCTGAATCTGAACTGCTCATCTCCCATCTTACATGCTACTACTCTGTGTATCCATTTATCAATCACTCTCTCCAGAACTTTCATGCAATGTGACAAGAGTTTGATGCTTCTGTACTGCCCACAGTTGTGGATGTCCCCTTTGTTTTTGTACACTGGCATGATTATACTTATTCTTCACTCATCTGGGATATGCCTTTCTCTCCACATTGCTATGAGTACCCTCAGGAGCCACTTCTCCCTTATCTCACTCAGCATATTTATCATATCTGCTGTGACCTCATCTGAGCCTGCTGCTTTTCCTGACTTCATTTTCCTTAGTGCTGTTCTTACTTCTTCTAGGGCGGGATCCTCTCTTTCTCTCATCATAGGCTGTTTCTGTAGCAGTACGTTGTCTGTGGGCTTTTCTTCATTCAGAAGCTGCTTGAAATATTCCTTCTATCTGCCTTTAATGTCCTGTGGACTAGTGAGCAGGTTGTTGTTGGCATCCCTTATGAAGGCTGTCTGACTATCTTCTTTATCTTTCTGTCTTTGCCTTGCAGCCTGATATAGTTTCTTTGTACCACTTACAGTGTCACTTTCCAGTCGTTGGTAGAGTGCCTCAAATGCCCTATTCTTTGCTAATAGATAATAGCTAACTAACTAAATAAATAAAAGAAATAAATAAGTACATTTGCCAATTTGGTAATAGATAAATTGCCAGTAAAAGGATATACGCCATATAAGAAGAAAAGTGAATATGTTTACATTGTCAAGAAGAAGAAACTACAGAGCATGACTTTTTTTAAATGTTAAAGAGTAAAAAGTTATGGGGAAAACTATGTAAAGAAGATTTTTGAAGATATAAAAGAAGTGGATAAAATAAACATGGATATGATTAAATGTGGACATTATAAGAATAGAAGTAAAGAATATGTTAAAATGATATATAAAAAGTTATTGTGAGTCACATGGTATATATGGAATGAAGGAAATAATAAAATTATATTTAATAGTACATGTATTGTAGCAACAGTATTATGTAAAATTAGATGGTGATTATGGAAAAGGATTGGGCGTGAAAATTTAGTATGACTGTAAAGGAAATTATGAATATGTGTAAATAGATTTGTATATCTATATATTTGCACATTTGCAAATATGTAAATATGTTGTAAATAAGAGTTCATTTTTTATATAAATGAAGGACACCTACTCTTTTTAATAGATGCTGTGGGATCTTTTGCATCCACCTGAGCTAAGCAGATGGGACCTCAGTTTAACATCTCATCTGAAAGACACACTCAGGAGTGGACAGACACACCAGGACAAAACCGTTATCATAGTACTGCCTCTAGGTTCAGGTTCGTAATTACAAGAGTGCTTGGGTATCAGAGCACTTAACATAAGTTAGGAGAAAAAGGTAACATAGAGCATACTGAAAGGAAATACAACAGATTTAATAGTAAAGAAGGTTTTTATGTGTTAGTATGAATAGAATCAAGAAGTGGAAAGGTATAAGATATTTAAATGAAAAATATGACTGGAACACAGTATGTCTTAGAAAGCAAATATGCAAAACAGTTACAGGATCTAAATCTTAATCACTTCTAGGTATGAATAGACATAGAAGCAATCATTTAGTAAAACTAAGTTAAGGAAGTGAAGAGTGTATCATAAATTCAGCGAAACCTCTGATGAGATGCAGAAACAGCTTACATTTCATGAAATATACAATGAAGTTCAAAAACAAAGACAGTTTTATGCATGCTTCACAATAACAGAAGCACATCAAAATCTACTGGAAAAAAATACTCTTTAGAAAGTCACTGATCATGGTTAATGGAGTGAAGACCAGTTCATAAATCCATTTCTACCTTAATTCACCACCACAAATACAGATGTAGATTGCCTTGTTACATGTGCTAAAAGAACAAACCATTGCTACAGTGTGTCATACCCACAGAATTCACATGCTGGAAATCCTGATTTAAGCCCCAAATGCTACATATAGTGATAATAGTAAGTGAGTAATCAGTGGAACCATAAGATGCATTGCCATATATACCTCTGTCTTAAAAGTGCAAATGCTTCCTGATGGTAAAAGCTGAGCATGCTGATTCTTGTCAGGGCATGTTATTGTTAACAGATCTCCTCCCATGACTGACAGCAGCAGTGATACTCATCTGGTGCTGCCTTTTGTACTAAACTTAACATCTCCTAACCCTTATGAGTCAGTCTGTGAAAATACAACTTCCTTTCAAAAACAGAGGCCTTATTAATCCAAACATGGTACTGGGATTCCAAGCCCAGATTTGTGTATACTGGTTTGACATACTTGGAGACTATGGAGACCTGGCTAAAGTTCTTCACTGGAGATACTAATTAAGATTTGGAGGACTTTCAGCTTCACTGGCCAGAATGATAGATTACATTTGGTGGTGACATACAGGTCTCAAATGTCCCTGACTTTGCAGAAAGTCCTTGACTTTGCCTTATATTTTTTCCTTCTCTTCCATAAAACTTTTTATTGTTCAGAAAATGTGTGTTGGTGCAAAATCTATTATTCAATTAACTTTCTAAATGAAAAAATAAAAATGGAACACACGACAAACCAGAAAAGTCTCTAAATATATGAATAACACAAGGCCAACTCCTTTGAAAAGTTTATTAATCCGCAAAGCGCTTTCGTTCACTTCACATAGAATGAATTTCTTCAGACAAATAATTCAAATCACAAAATGCATTTAAATACTACCCACCAAAAATATAATGCTGACATCGTACAATGACTGTTTTAAAGTTATATACACTAAAAACATACAATAAAAATATATATTAACTATTTCTAATAAAAACATTAAAGAACTGTTCTACATATAGTCCTATTAAAATACACAGACATAAAAATATTTTACTATCTAGTTAATGATTTTAGTTTTAAAATACAGCCTAAAGAACAATTTTTGTTATGACCTGGAAGTGCAAAGGCATTAAGTCTAAGTTGCCAGAGAAGCTCTTTTTCTTCAAGTTTCAATGTCCAAGGGCCACCCCTCTTATTTTTCCCAATCTGTTCAATCACTAAATATTTAAAACTATGATTGGGATTAATCATATGTTTGGCCAGGGCATCATCATGATTATTTCTAATTATATTATATTGGTGTTCATAAACTCATTGCTTCAAACACCTCTCTGTTTTGCCTATATAAAATCCAGAACATAACTGGCATCTAGCTAGGTATATGACACCCTTTGTGTCACATGCAAATTTACCTCTAATTTTGTATGTTTTTCCATGAATATCAAAAGTCCTAGTAATGTCCATATATATATATATATATATATATATATATATATATATATATATATATATATATATATTTACACTGTGGGCACCCCCCATATTTTTCATTCCAAATTTCGTACAAGGAATAACAATACGACTCTCTAAAATCAATGTTACAACCTCTTCGAAATGTTATTCTAGGACTGTCACTAATCTTAGTTACGAGTGTTAAATCACCCCTCTTTATCATCCAATTTTTAGTGCGAATATTCCTTAAAACTTGGCCATTACTGGAAAAAGATGTAATGAAACTTGTTTTATACTGAAATGTTTCATTAATATTCATGGTCATATTTGTCACTTCTTGAGTATGTTCACCTTCATGCACCCCTTTATTCAAAATGGGCATGAAGTAACCACTATTTCTTTTATTATATACTTCTAAAATAAGTTAATCTAATAACTCACTAGGGTATCCCCTTTTCAAAAACATATTTTTAAGGTTTTGACATTCCAGTTCATAGTCCACCATTAATGATGTCATTTTAGCAGCCCTGACCAACTGACCCTTTATGACCACTTTCCTTTGATGAAAACGGTGAGAACTATTAAAATGCAAGAATGTGTTAGAATACATTGGTTTCCCACATATTTTCCCTAGGTACCTATTTCCTTTATCCTTCATTAAATGCACATCCAAAAATTCTATTACATCTGTGCCAAAATGGAAGGTAAATTGCAGGAAGGGGGTAGTTACATTAATATTGTCCACAAAAGTTATCACTGTTTTCTGATCACCCTTCCAAATAACACAAATATCATCCAGGTATCTGGTATACCAGTAAATCTGGTCCATAACATCCCTATTTTTAAACAAAAATTCCTTCTCCCAATACGCCATCACTGCATTTGCAAAGCTTGCTCCGCAAGGGGAGCCCATCGCCACTCCACTTTTTTGCAAAAAGTATTCATTGTTGAATAAAATATAATTATTATAAAGGACAACATCTAACAGTCTTTCAAACAAGCTGATTTCCATTGAGTCAGCCCCTTTTAATAATAAGAAGTCAGTAACCCAATTAATGCTGGTGTGCTGTGATATCACAGTATGTAAGTCTTTAATATCTGCTGTCAAATAGCTATATTCTTCCTTGAAACTTGTTATTAATCCCTTCCAAAAAACTCCAAGAGTCTTTGCATATTTGTGGTTCTGAGATTAAATATTTCTTATGTTTATTGTCAATAAGTTTCGCACAGGCATAAGTCAGACAATTATGCCCATCAACAATGTGCCTCATGGGTGGGTTTTCCAGGATATTGTGGATTTTCGGTATGCTGACAATAACAGGAATCAATGGTGAAAGGAGTTGGCCTTGTGTTATTCATACATTTGGAGAACTTTCAAAATGAATTAAAGTAATATCTACAAATCATCCTGATCTTGGAACTTTGCCCCTCCCTCATTATTTTGTTTTGTTCAGAATTATTGAGCAAAGAAGGTGAAAGCAGAAATCCTTACAAAGCCAGACTGCTTCCAAGACAACTTGCCATCCATTTAGGTGGGATGCAGTAACAGTGGATATAGTTCTCAGATATGCCAAACACATATAAGAGAACTTAACATAAGTTAGGAGAAAAAGGTAACACAGAGCATACTGAAAGGAAATACAACAGATTTAATAGTAAAGAAGGTGTTTTATGTGTTAGTATGAATAGAATCAAGAAGTGGAAAGGTATAAGATATTTAAATGAAAAATATGACTGGAACACAGTATGTCTTAGAAAGCAAATATGCAAAACAGTTACAGGATCTAAATCTTAATCACTTCTAGGTATGAATAGACATAGAAGCAATCCTTTAGTAAAAATAAGTTAAGGAAGTGAAGTGTGTATCATAAATTCAACGAAACCTCTGATGAGATGCAGAAACAGCTTACATTTCATGAAATATACAATGAAGTTCAAAAGCAAAGACAGTTTTATGCATGCTTCACAATAACAGAAGCACATCAAAATCTACTGGAAAAAAATACTCTTTAGAAAGTCACTGATCATGGTTAACGGAGTGAAGACCAGTTCATAAATCCATTTCTACCTTAATTCACCACCACAAATACAGATGTAGATTGCCTTGTTACATATGCTAAAAGAACAAACCATTGCTACAGTGTGTCATACTCACAGAATTCACATGCTGGAAATCCTGATTTAAGCCCCAAATGCTACATATAGTGATAATAGTAAGTGAGTAATCAGTGGAACCATAAGATGCATAGCCATATATACCTCTGTCTTAAAAGTGCAAATGCTTCCTGATGGTAAAAGCTGAGCATGCTGATTCTTGTCAAGGCATGTTATTGTTAACAGATCTCCTCCCATGACTGACAGCAGCAGTGATACTCATCTGGTGCTGCCTTTTGTACTAAACTTAACATCTCCTAACCCTTATGAGTCAGTCTGTGAAAATACAACTTCCTTTCAAAAA
The DNA here is from genome assembly GCF_019279795.1 of Protopterus annectens. Taxonomy (NCBI): domain Eukaryota; kingdom Metazoa; phylum Chordata; order Ceratodontiformes; family Protopteridae; genus Protopterus; species Protopterus annectens. The sequence continues at coordinate 173,597,526 of NC_056733.1, forward strand.
CAGAGGCCTTATTAATCCAAACATGGTACTGGGATTCCAAGCCCAGATTTGTGTATACTGGTTTGACATACTTGGAGACTATGGAGACCTGGCTAAAGTTCTTCACTGGAGACACTAATTAAGAGTTGGAGGACTTTCAGCTTCACTGGCCAGAATGATAGATTAAATTTGGTGGTGACATACAGGTCTCAAATTTCCCTGACTTTGCAGAAAGTCCTTGACTTTGCCTTATATTTTTTCCTTCTCTTCCATAAAACTTTTTATTGTTCAGAAAATGTGTTTTGGTGCAAAATCTATTATTCAATTAACTTTCTAAATGAAAAAATAAAAATGGAACACACGACAAACCAGAAAAGTCTCCAAATATATGAATAACACAAGGCCAACTCCTTTGAAAAGTTTATTAATCTGCAAAGCGCTTTCGTTCACTTCACATAGAATGAATTTCTTCAGACAAATAATTCAAATCACAAAATGCATTTAAATACTACCCACCAAAAATATAATGCTGACATCGTACAATGACTGTTTTAAAGTTATATACACTAAAAACATACAATAAAAATATATATTAACTATTTCTAATAAAAACATTAAAGAACTGTTCTACATATAGTCCTATTAAAATACACAGACATAAAAATATTTTACTATCTAGTTAATGATTTTAGTTTTAAAATACAGCCTAAAGAACAATTTTTGTTAAGACCTGGAAGTGCAAAGGCATTAAGTCTAAGTTGCCAGAGAAGCTCTTTTTCTTCAAGTTTCAATGTCCAAGGGCCACCCCTCTTATTTTTCCCAATCTGTTCAATCACTAAATATTTAAAACTATGATTGGGATTAATCATAATATGTTTGGCCAGGGCATCATCATGATTATTTCTAATTATATTATATTGGTGTTCATAAACTCATTGCTTCAAACACCTCTCTGTTTTGCCTATATAAAATCCAGAATATAACTGACATCTAGCTAGGTATATGACACCCTTTGTGTCACATGCAAATTTACCTCTAATTTTGTATGTTTTTCCATGAATATCAAAAGTCCTAGTAATGTCCATATATATATATATATATATATATATATATATATATATATATATATATGTATATATATATATATAGATATATATTTACACTGTGGGCACCCCCCCATATTTTTCATTCCAAATTTCGTACAAGGAATAACAATACGACTCTCTAAAATCAATGTTACAACCTCTTCGAAATGTTATTCTAGGACTGTCACCAATCTTAGTTACGAGTGTTAAATCATCCCTCTTTATCATCCAATTTTTAGTGCGAATATTCCTTAAAACTTGGCCATTACTGGAAAAAGATGTAATGAAACTTGTTTTATACTGAAATGTTTCATTAATATTCATGGTCATATTCGTCACTTCTTGAGTATGTTCACCTTCATGCACCCCTTTATTCAAAATGGGCATGAAGTAACCACTATTTCTTTTATTATATACTTCTAAAATAAGTTAATCTAATAACTCACTAGGGTATCCCCTTTTCAAAAACATATTTTTACAGTTTTGACATTCCAGTTCATAGTCCGCCATTAATGATGTCATTTTAGCAGCCCTGACCAACTGACCCTTTATGACCACTTTCCTTTGATGAAAACGGTGTGAACTATTAAAATGCAAGAATGTGTTAGAATACGTTGGTTTCCCACATATTTTCCCTAGGTACCTATTTCCTTTATCCTTCATTAAATGCACATCCAAAAATTCTATTACATCTGTGCCAAAATGGAAGGTAAATTGCAGGAAGGGGGTATTTACATTAATATTGTCCACAAAAGTTATCACTGTTTTCTGATCACCCTTCCAAATAACACAAATATCATCCAGGTATCTGGTATACCAGTAAATCTGGTCCATAGCATCCCTATTTTTAAACAAAAATTCCTTCTCCCAATACGCCATCACTGCATTTGCAAAGCTTGCTCCACAAGGGGAGCCCATCGCCACTCCACTTTTTTGCAAAAAGTATTCATTATTGAATAAAATATAATTATTATAAAGGACAACATCTAACAGTCTTTCAAACAAGCTGATTTCCATTGAGTCAGCCCCTTTTAATAATAAGAAGTCAGTAACCCAATTAATGCTGGTGTGCTGTGATATCACAGTATGTAAGTCTTTAATATCTGCTGTTAAATAGCTATATTCTTCCTTGAAACTTGTTATTAATCCCTTCCAAAAAACTCCAAGAGTCTTTGCATATTTGTGGTTCTGAGATTAAATATTTCTTATGTTTATTGTCAATAAGTTTCGCACAGGCATAAGTCAGACAATTATGCCCATCAACAATGTGCCTCATGGGTGTGTTTTCCAGGTTATTGTGGATTTTCGGTATGCTGAAAATGACAGGAATCAATGGTGAAAGGAGTTGGCCTTGTGTTATTCATACATTTGGAGAACTTTCGAAATGAATTAAAGTAATATCTACAAATCATCCTGATCTTGGAACTTTGCTCCTCCCTCATTATTTTGTTTTGTTCAGAATTATTGAGCAAAGAAGGTGAAAGCAGAAATCCTTACAAAGCCAGACTGCTTCCATGACAACTTGCCATCCATCTAGGTGGGATACAGTGGATATAGTTCTCAGATATGCCAAATACATGACCATTGAAATGCCTACATTAATCCTGACATCTTCTGGTCCACTCTATGTAATACTGCTAACTGGTATGATATGGGCGTATGGCTGCTGAATCGTACACCAAAGCACTGTATGAGCATTTACACACGTGGATGGATTGGGCCATACTAAACAGAACCAAGATTGTGGCCTCGAAAAAAAGGAAGCCAATCTGGTGGTCCCCTGCCATTAACAAACTCTACAACAGAAGGAAAAAAACTGTTGCAGAAAAGGGTAAAGTCCCAAGACTTGAATAACTCCCTTGTATACTTCAGCAAAAAACTGAGATCCCTCATGAAATCGTCCAAAGCTAGTTACAAAAACAAAATTGCTAAAGACACTAAAAATAACCATAAGGCATTTTTTGGCTATGTCAGGAATCTGCATAACAATACGCAGATGTGCTGTGAGCTACTGCACAATGGCACCACTTATGCTAAACTAACAGTTGTTGCCAATATCTTGGCCGACAGGTTTCGTGCAAACTTTACCCCCCTTCACCCCCTAAAGGGCCCATCTTAATACCTGAGGAATGCCAAATCCCTAATACCATGGTTGTACAGGTAGAAACTGCACTGTCCAAAGCCAGAAATATAGCTTCCATGGGACCTGATAATATACCTGGCTGTGTACTACACAAATTACAAAGGGAACTGGCACCACACCCGAGTGCCTTGTTCAACCATAGCCTCATTTCAGGCTTTGTTCCCACCAAATGGGGCACTGCTACAGTCATTCAACTCTACAAAGGGAGTGACTACAACTCCCTGAAAACTACCACCCCATCAGCCTGATGAGCCTGCCTGTAAGGCCATGGAGCAAATCATTATGGACCTTATAAATAGGGATATAGGGAACATTCAAACCTTATAGCCCACGGAGTTTGGGTTCATGAAGGGCATATCATGTCTTCTCAACTTGATATACTTCTTCGAATCTGTCACTGGAGTGGTGGACAAAGGCAAGGTAATCCATACAGCCTACCTCAATCTAGCTAAGGCCTCCGACACCATCCCCAACTCAGGGATCATTGACAGACTCACTAACCTAGGCATTAACCCCTATGTCATAAGATGGGTTGACAAATGGCTCACGGACAGAACCCACACGGTGAAAGTAGCAGACTTCAAATCTGACTACCGAGCAGTTGCTGGTGGAGTCCCACAGGGATCTGTTCTGGGTCTTCTCCTGTTTGGCATCTACTTCTCTGAAGTTGAGGCCAACACAAAGGGAATCTGGTTAACCAAATTCATGGATGACTGCAAACTGGGAGCTATTATTGATTCTCAAGCTGATGTAGACATCTTACAAAAAGGCCTCACAGAGACCAATGACTGGTGCCAGAACCATGGTCTTAAGCTTAATGCTAAAAAGTGTATCGTCATTCCTTTCAGGAAAAACACAGTGCCCATGAACTACCACATTGACGGTAGCCCACTTAACTCCCACAATGTGATAAGAGCTCTAGGGACACAGGTAGATAGCAACGTCTCCTTCGACAACCATGCTGCTGCTATCATTAGAAAGTCCTTCCACGTGGCACACCTCATTACAAAAGATTTCTCATCCAGAAAGAAAGAAGTCATAATCCCTCTCTACTCATCCCTCATTAGACCCATTATAGAGTACAATGCCCCATTTGGCATGTACCTCACTAGACACCTACAACAGCTGGAAAGGCCACAAAAAATTCCTCACAAATAGGATCCTAGGACTCGAATACATGCCCTATACAGAAAGACTCAAAAAACTCCAGCTTTACTCCATCTCATATTGCCTACTTAGAGGCGATCTCTGCTTGACATACAAAGCCATGTCTGACCTAGTGTTGCTAGACATGCTTCATCTGAGAAAGTCCCAATCCCTCCGCACCACACGCTCCAAAGACTTCAACCTCATCACCACAATGAACAGAGCCTGCTGGAAGGACAGATTCCTAACCCAGTAACTTCCCATACTCTGGAAAAAACTCCCTATTCATGTCAAGCAGAGCACTTCACTAGCCCTCTTCAACAAAAATATTGACAAGTGGCTGGGTAACAGGAAATTCACCTAAGGGATCACTTCAACACCCTTGCGAGATAGGGGTACAAGGAACTAACGATGGGCAACAGGATGACTGGGAATATTCTATGGCTAGGCTTGTATTGGCTCCACGGCTATTAGCCTAGTACTCATCTATGAACCTATACCAAGCAAACCTGTGCATGGATATCTTCACTGTCAGCTAGCTTTTTTCTGCAACAGTCAGTTTTTTAGCTAAGCATTTCTGTTATCAGATCTTAATACTGCCCATCATGGAAAATCTAAATACAGCTAATGCATTCTTAACTGAGTCCTTCTTCAGGATGTATTGTATACCAGATGCACTAAGTATGCTGCTACCATGGTCAGTGCCATATGTAGCTATTCACCTCTTTACTATATGTGGTCCAGCAGCATTAAATTTACTCCTCATGATCTCATCTTTGCACAAAGCCAGCCTAGATTTGATATATATATATATATATATATATATATATATATATATATATATATATATATATGTATATAAATATATATATATATATATATATATATATATATATATATATATATATATATAAAGAAAATAGCATTCTATTAGCTATGGACTGCTATCCAGATAATGCTATTAGAGTTTTTTCTGCAACTGTAACATTAAACCATACAATTCTGATTTACCCCTGTACAGTTCTCTTTATTTTTTAGTCTCTTCCTTTTCCATGCAAAGGTTGAAGATGGATTTGTACCTTTGAATAGATGTATACAGGTGATATTAGACTCCTGCATATATCTAAAATGGCATATACACTCTTTCCTGTTCTTTTCTCTACCTGAGTGCTGCAGGTCTTTTGCTATTGTGTTGAAGATTTTCTTCTGTGTAGTTCACTTATGAACTAAATTTAAAAAAATCCTCAGCATCACCTCAGTGTCAGACCTCCAAACACTATACCTGTCTCAGTTCAGATTCATCAAGGGCAGGTCATCCTTACTCAGTCTGGAAGACTTTTTTGAAAAGGTGTCCCAAGAACCAAAATGAAATTGTGGTAACTGGGCCAACATACACCAAACACAGAACCAAAAACAAAAGTGCCTAGGCTTGCAAAAAAAACCCCAGAAAACCAATAATATAAAATTCAGACTGATTAATTTATTGATAAGGCGCCTTCGTCTCTCCCATGCAAAACTTCATCAGAATAACACAACAACCAAATGTTGAACCTTAAAACATATTAAAACTCCAACTGGTCAGCAATTAACATAATCTAAATAATTAACTAATTAATCTGGACAATGCTTGTTAAAGAGAAGATGTTACAGGGTACTGTACAAAACTGCCATGCAAATAAAAATTCTGTCCAAATAAGAATAAAAATAAAAATACTGTACTTTACAAATAAAAGTCACACAGAGCACATAATAACTAATACAAAGCACCTTAATATTTCATTGCGCTTAACTTAAGTGCAGGAACCAGGGAAAGGTAGTCATTTAATCCAGGAGTTACACAGGCATTCAGCTGCAATTGCCATAAGTTCCCAGTATTCCAACCTGATCTCCCAGTCACCACCTCCTTCATGGGATATGACCTGTTCTTAAAATCCAAAATTTAAAAATTAGCCTGTTCGCACTTACAGGTGTGTCTGTATAAAGCATTTGATTCTCTCTTCCTATTAATCTCATGTAAATGCTCATAAATCCTTTGTTTTAGGCTTCTTTCTGTCTTACACACATAAAATGCAAAACAGAATAAACAGTAAGCCAAGTACACCACACCTTTTGAATAACAATTGTACTACCTTATTGCTGCTAATGTAAGTTTTAGACCCGATTTAAATAAATCCATGGCATTTGTAATAAAGGGACATTGTGGGCACATCCCATACTTAAATGTGCCATTTTAACACTGTTGCTTATTTATTTATTTATTTATTTTACATTTGTTAACCGGGGGTGTCTGACTGAGCCAAAAAGGCCCTTTTTCAGCAGAGGCCCGGGGAGAAAAGCTCCACAAAGAAAAATTGCAGACACATTTAGTTATTTAGACATGATCAGTATACACACAGATTACAAGAGTCATGTTTTTACAGTGGTATGCGGCACATAAACAGTTACAGTGGAGAGAACAAACAAAAAAATATTAATTTTAAAAATAAAGGTAATTAATAGATTTGTGGTGTACAGCTGAAATTTGGAACATAGGTAGAATACATACATAGTACACAGGTACAGTACATACATTGTAGATTAGCCAGTGTTTGTGAATAAGATTGAAAACTATTATCAAGTGCTCTAGATTTTGTATGTATATGTTATCCGCTTTCAATAGCCTGGGAAGCAATCATGGCACTGCCAACTTTGCTTGAGATGTTGCCTGATGAGGTCTTTAAAGGAGGCTTTGGATAATGTGTTTTGAATGCTAGTAGGGACAGAGTTCCATTATTTAGCCACTGAACTACTATATAGTGCATCTCCAAAGCTATTGCAGCTGTTGGTGACTTCTAGTAGTAGTTTGCTTCATGATCTAAGAGGCCTTTTGGCTGAGTGATGTTGTACTAGGTTTTTGAGGGCAGGACACTTATTGGGGAGGTAATAGATAGAATGACAGAGGCAGAGCTGATTGTAGGTTAGGAGGTTGGGCAGTTCAAGACAGTGGAGCTGTCTCAAAGCAGTACAGTGATGAGTTCTATATGAGCAATTTGCAGCAAAGCGGGCAATTATGTTATAGCAGGCTTCCATTTTGCTTAGTTCAGTTTTGTTGAGATTAGTCAGAATGGGAGATGCATAGAATAGGGTGGATAGAAGCTGGGAGCGAGCAATGGCTGATCTTGTGTTGTTGGTAAGAAATGGTTTGATACGGTAGAGTGACCCCAGTTTGGCATGTACTTTTTTAATAGTTAAGTTGAGATGACTATCACATTTTTGGTGGGAGTCTATGGTTATTCCCAATAGCTTAGCCTGTGCCACTGGAGCAATTGGAGTAGCATTTGTAGAGTAGATAGTGAATTGACTGTTAGTGTTTTTGTTAGAACTGCTTGTAAACTTACTTAATTGTAGGCCACTTTCAAATATATTCTTCAAATTAGGACCTCTTCTAAAATTAAATGTCAAAAGTCTAGTCATCACTGCAAAAAGGTTAAAATTTTTGAAAATAATATCCTGTAACATTTTTGTATCCTGGTTATAACCCAAAACTAGGTATGGTCCCAAGATTTTCAATTCATCTAACTTCTCTCGAGTTTGCCTGTCATCACCAGAAATTGTCTCATTCAAAACAGACTGGGGGTATTGATAAAAATAATACATTTTTTACCCCATCATTGTAATATTTCTTTTTTTAATGAATTGGTAAGAGATTTGGGATAATCTCTAGCTAAGAACAAGGTTTCACTATAAATCAACTCATTCACCAAATCCTCCCATAAAGAAGCCATTCTGGCAGCTCTCACCATTTGACCCTTTACTATGTTTCTCTTTTGGTGAAAGGGATGATTACTACTGCAAAATAAATATGAGTTGGAAAAATGGTCTTTCCTATATAATCTAGAAATATATTTTTTGTTTAAAACATCTTTTAAAATCCAAAATTTAAAACATAGGTATCATTACTCTGTACTGTGAGACTAAAAACAAAAAGTCTGTGGTATTTTTAATAAGACATAAAAATCGCAGTGTCATCCAAGAGACCATCCCACACTATAAAAATATCACCCAAAAAGTGATAATATGCTTTGATATTTCTAAAAAAAAATTATGTAAATACAAAATGTTTTACCCAAAACAACAGTACAATGTTGGTGAACACAGAGGCACATGATGCACCCATAGCCATCCCATCTAATTCTTTGTACTATTCAGCTTGGAAACAAATAAAATTATTATTAAGGACCATGTCTATATTTTCCATAACTAATCTAAACTTGTTTGGGAACAAAAATTTAAATTTGATCAAAATCTCTTTGAACCACTGTAATCCTGTGGCATGTAGGATTACTGAAAAAGATCCTTAATATCAATGGTGACAAAATAACAATTGGGATCAAAATCTAACTTACCCATTTTAGTAAAAAAGTCCCATGAGTCAATCAAAATATGTTGGTACAATACATAAAAAGGCTTTAACTTTCTATCAACAAAAATTGCCAGGGGTTGTTTTTTGGACCCTGCTGCAGAAACTGTTGGTCTCAAATGGGGGTCAGTAACATTTTTGTGCACTTTAGGGATACTGAATATTCCAGGAATGTAAGGTTTAGATAGTTTTAAAAATGTGTATAACTTCTTATCAATGGCACCCTGTAATAGATTGTCTTCTAGGATCATACTAATATTTCCATAGGCCAAAGAAATCTCATTACGTGATACCTGGAAAAATCTACCTTCAGTATTCAGTATCTCTAACATTTTGGCGAAATAAGTCCACTGCTCCATAATTACTACCCACGCCCCTTATCAAGCTTCATGATCCTTAGGTCCTTGTTCCTACTAATATTAAGAATATTTATTTCATCCTGGGTGAGGTTACTGCTGTACCACCTTTTAGTTTTCATAAAGGTTCTGATATCATTTTCAACAGGTGTTTTGAAATTAATCAGCATGGGGTGCAAAGGTAGATTAATTGTGCTGTTCTTGTGAAAGAATTTAGGGATGTTATTGTCAGAAGCACCACTAAAAATGTCTTCCAGATTTAATTTCCTTACAAAAAGTTTTATATCCAGTAAAAGCTCACTCAATCCAGCTTTTCTTGTGAGAACATAAGTAAATCCCTTACGAAATAGGCTAAAATGTGATGGACTAATTTCAAGAGCACTATAATTAAAAACATGGAAGTTGTCGAAAATGACTACTCCACCTTCCCTCTGTATGCAACCCCTAATGGAACTTTACTCATCATTCAACGTGGATTCTAAACTACCTGTTAGTATCTTTTCCTGCCCCCTTTGTCCCCTGTTGGGGTTGAAATGTTGTATCTGCCTTTGTGGGTAGCCCCAAGTAATCTAGGCATAAGTGGGGCATGAAGTCTGATTTTGTATTCTGGATGACCTCCTAAAAGGGGATTTCCTAAAGGGGCTCTTTCATCAGTAGTTTCTCCCTTGATCTCCTCATTAGCCTGATTGTTTGTAACTGTCTCACTATTGTGCACATAATTGTCCTGTATTACATCTCTCCTTCCCTTCAGGGGGGATAATCCATAATCCATAAGCTTTACCCTCTTTATACTCTTTATTATACATATTTCTTAATCTTTTCTACATCATTGTTCACATCTTTAAAAATAGCAAAACATTTACATTTGTAATCATGCAAAGAAGACAATAAATCATCTTGAATACATTTATTAAGTGAAATAATTTTGTTATGTAAACAGTCCAAGATTGTGTCATTATTACGAATAATAGCTCACATGAGTGCTAATCCACAGTCATTGAGGATGTCAACCAGTTGTTTATGAAAGTCTGAACCATTTTAAACATTGTTTGGAAATTTAAGAAGAAAAAAATGCGTGTCCAGCCAATAAAATAACAAACCAAAAGTAAAGGATACCTGGTGGTCAATGAAAGCAGGAGAACCAGATTTTAGCATACAAAAACTTTTATACACGCTTTTGTCAGGAAGACTTCATCAGAAAAAATTCATACCAACTAAGCAGACCATTATATACACTCAGCTATTAATTTAAAACAGTCCATCAATTAATTAATTACATAACCATATAGAACCAGTTGCACTAACCATTTCATTAGCCCTTACAATATTAAAAAAAAAATTCATGATAAAAATATATATTTAAAATATAATATAAACACACCTTATGACCAAAAAACACTTAAAAAACAATAAATTCATTACTTTTTAACTTTCAATTTCCTGTTTTTAGGAAATACTTAATATTAATGCTTTCATTAAGCCCTGGTTTTCTATTCGCTTCCAACTGGGTCTATATTATATATTCGAACTTTCTAAATTTCAAATCCCATATGTTCGACAACATATGATCGAAGTTTAAAAGTTTGAATACATAATAAAACAAAAAAAAACTTACCTTAACGTTGCAGGCAGGGGGGCAAGCGCCCCCCCCCCACACCCCCTACTGAAATATATCAACTCCAAGATCGCACTTCAGTGCAGAAATGAAAATTCTCCCATTCTGCACCGAACGGGGCCGTTACGTTTAACCTTCAAACTCTTGAAATGTCAGTCACATGCTGTCGACCATATGACATTCGACATTTCAAGCGTTTGGAGTTCTAATACAAACCCTGCCAACCTTACTTGCCATAAAGTCTCTCTTTGTTCTAATAAATTGTTATAGTCTCCGTCCCTCAAGTCACCTTCCACTACTTCTAACACTGACAACAAACCTTTTTATACTTTATACATTCAGTAGAATGCTTATAAAGGGCACTTTTTAAATTTTTAGTCTTAATATAATAAATATGTTCTCTCATACGTTCCAACAGGGTTTGAGTAGCCATTCCTACGTAGTAAGCATCACATCCACTACATAGACTGATGTAAACAACTCCCTTAGATTTACAGGTGCAGTAACCAGGAACTTCAAAAGTTTGTTCTAAATGTGATAACGAAATGTATGGACCTTCTAATATAAACCTGCATAACTTGCAGTTATCACATTTAAACATGCCTTTTTTATGAATATTTTGTTGAAAATGATTAGTTTATTTGGTATCATCCCTCTCCAATAATTTTTTAATGTTACAAGTATTACGATAAACGAAACCAGGTTTAGTCCCTATTGCTTCCAGAAGGTAGTTATTGCCCTCTAGAATTCTCCAATTATTCTCCAAGCTTTAGATATAGTAACTGTTTAAATCTTAAAAGGTTGTTATGCAGGGAGAAGGTGAAAATTGAACCCCTAGATATTAGGATGAAATTTAGGCAGGGTACTTTTCCCTGCAGGAAATGTTGTGTATGTAAGTTAATTTCCGTTGCTCAGAAATTTGAACTTATAGAGTTAGGTGTTGTTTTTGAACCAAAATTCTATGCTACATGTGATACAACCAATGTCATTTATTTGGCCACATGTGAAAGCTGCGAAGCCTACTACGTGGGAATGACTACACGTAGACTTAAGGACCGCGTTTATAACCATGTGTATGATATAAGAAAAGCAAACACCACTAATGTATTAGCCAGACACTGCCAACAGTTTCCATCTCATGTCTTTAAGTTTAGAGTTCTGCAGATATTGCACCCTAATAGAAGGGAAGGGGATATAGTAGGGGCCCTTGAATTGAATGAATTAAAATGGATTCTAAACCTTAGGGCTCATGTAGAGCCTGGTTTGAATTCGGCCCTTAGCATTAGACCTGCACTTTTATGAATTAATGAAGGTTGCTTTTTGTATGTTTCATAATGTTATTTATTAAATATTGATTATTATATGCACATGCAATCAGATGCACTCTCATATTTACTATAAGAGTTTTAACTGTTTTTATTATTGGCTTCTTGTTTTACCCTTCCTTTTTCTTCCTCTTGTTTGCTTGACTCTCCCCTATTCTCTCTTTCCCAGTTTCTTTACCCTTTTTCCCTTCCTTTTTCTTTTCATTTCATCTTCCCTTCCTTCCACCCTTCCCCCCCCTTCCATCTTCCACTTCTATTTCTTTTCATTTCGTCCCTTCTTACCCTTTCTTGGCTATCCTTATATTCTCTTCATGTTTATTCACACTTCTGCTTTTAATATAATGTACATACTTCATTCTCTTTTCTACACATAGAGATTTTTATTCCATTTTATTCTGCATATATTATATTGTATTTTTCATCAACTACACTCGTTGCCAACTGAGGTTTTTACATGGTTTGTTATGAATTAATGTGGTTTATGTTGATTAATTTCTGATGGTGACTTTGTTTTGATATGTACACATTAGTAGGGACATTTTTTATTAAATTCTCCGGTCTGGACAATGTGGTTTCTTTTAAGGCAATGTAAATAGATGTATACGTATATTTTTTGACTAAGCTTGGTTACCACTAGAGCAAGCATCAACAGTTTGATAATACCAAACCATGACGAGCATTGTAAATGTGCATTAAATTACTTGATTGTCCGAATTAATTGTTAATTAGGGTGTGTGCTTTGTATATAAGGATAAGGAATAGTCCTGTGTAATGTAACCTGATGAAGCGCACTAGGAAAGTGCGTGAAAGCGCTTGTTCTCCTCTCTAAATAAATTGTTCGTTTTATTTATCTTCATTCGTGGTGGTTTCCAGTGATTTACAAGAATTCTCCAATTATTATAAACTATGTCCCTAATAAGAGGACAATCTGTAGTCATATCCATACTGAACATAAAATAATTTTTTGCTTTCATGTCAGTAGAGGATAGCTTATTTTTTACTAAGGACTTTCTTAAAATGGGTGGATAGGCATCATTCCTTTTCTTTAAAACATCTTCCCTTATAGACATTAAATAATTACTTTCATAACCCCCTTGCTAAAAATAATAGAGTAATAAACTCAAATTCAACAATGACATCCGTATCTTTGGTGGTAATCCAGCCAGCCCGAATGCATTGGCCTTTGGGAATATTTTTCTTAATAAATAGTAGGTGGTTGCTCTGATAGTGTAAATACCCGTTGGTAAAAGTATCTTTCTTAAATATTTTACTATCAAAAAGATTATCAGCTTGATTCCATGTTAAATTACCATCCAAAATGTTTACACTCAGGCCACAATTTCCCTTCACAAATTTCAAATAACCAGACATAACATTGATATCTGCTATGAAATTATCTACTTCTACATGACTGGCTTCTAAAATAAAAAACAATTCATCTACAAATCTAGATTAATATAGCATTTTATATTTCTCATATAACTGTGTCAATATACTCATTTCCCAAAAAGCCATTACAATATTAGCCTATATTGGGGCAGCCGGAGACCCAATAGCTACCCCTTTTATTTTGTTTATAATAACTGTTGTTAAATAGGTTCATAGGTTCATAGGTAGGTACTAGGCTATCTGCCCAAGGATATTTATAAGCCTAGCCAGAGTGTGTAGGCTTTTGCTGCCCCATTGATTAATTAACTGAGCCTCTGTCAAGCAGAGCCAATGAAGTGATCCCCAGGGATGTATTTTCTGTTACCCATCCACTCGTCAAGGTTTCTCTTGAAGAGTGTTAGTGAGGAGCTCTGCCTAATGTAGTTAGGAATTTTGTTCCAAAGCATGGGGAGTCTCTGTGACAGGAATCTATCCCTCCAGCATGTTCTATTTATTGTTGTGGTGAGGTTTAGCTCACTAGAGCGAGTGGCTTGTAGTGACTTGGATTTCTTTAGGTGGAGCATGTCCATCAATTCTGAGTTGGACATGGCTTTGTAAGTCAGGCAGAGATCAACTCTGAGTAAGTGATATGCCACTGAGTACAGCTGGAGTTTTTCCAGTCGGGCTGCATAGGACATATGTTTGAGACCAGTAATCCTCTTGGTGAGGTACTTTTGTGGTCTTTACAGCTGTTGGAAGTCTCTTGTGAGGTACATCTCAAATGGGGCATTGTATTCTATGATGGGTCTGATGAGTGAAGAGTAGAGGGGCACTATAACCTCTTTATTTCTAGATGCGAACCCTTTAGTAATTAGATGGGCTACATAGCAGGATTTCCTAACTACTTTGGCAATATGATTGTCAAAGGAGAAATTACTATCTACCTGGATCCCCAGATCTCTTATTACCTCTTCTGTATTAAGGGGGCTGCCACCTATGTGGTAATTCATAGGTGTTTTGATTTTCCCAAACGGGATGACTATGCATTTTTTGGCATTTAGTTTGAGACCATAACTTTAACACCAGGTGTCCGTCTCAGTAAGGCCCTTTTTGAGAATGTCCGTGTCAGCCAGAGAGTCAATTATGGCTCCCAGTTTGCGGTCATCTGTGAACTTGGTTAGCCATAGTCCTCCTGTGTTTGCCTGTACTTCTGAGAAGTATATGCCTAACAGTAGGGGTCCCAGGACCGAGCTTTGTGGGACACCACTTGTGAATGGTTTAGAGTCGGACCTGGAGCCCACTATTCTTACCATGTGAGTTCTGTCTGTAAGCCAGTTGGAAACCCATCTCATGACATAGGGGTTTATGTTCAGGCTGATGAGTTTTTCTATAATTCCCGAGTGGGGAATGGTGTCAAAAGCCTTGGCAAGTTCAAGGTAGGCTGTGTGAACTACCTTCCCCTCATCTATGGCCTTGGTGACTGTCTCGAAGAAGTCAACCAGGTTTAGTAGGCATGATCTGCCCTTAATAAAGCCAAACTGGGTCAGGTCAAGTGTTTGGAGGTTCCCAATGTCTTTGTTAATGAGTTCCAAGATGATGCGCTCCATAGCCTTGCAGACCAGGCTAGTCAGGCTTATGGGGTGATAGTTACCAGGGTCAGTTGTGGCCCCTCCTTTGTGGAGTGGAATAACCGTTGCTGTGCGTCTTTCTATGGGCATGTTGCCTGTGGAGAGGCTGAGGTTGAACAGTGTGTTTAGGTGGGGGATTAGTTTGTTCTGTAGTTCATGCAAAACGCAGCCTGGGATACCATCTGGCCCCACTGATGCTGTGCTTTTGGCTTTTGAAAGGGCTGTTTTCACCTGTGCATCTGTGATTTCCAGGACACTACACTTTTCTGGTATTGTTGTTGGCCCTTTTGGGGGTGAGAGGGGGGGTGAAGTTTGCACTGAATCTATCTGCCAGGATGTTGGCAATATTAGTGGGTTCAGTATATTTTGTGCTATTCTGCACTAGCTCAGAGCATATCTGTGAGTTGCCACTTAGATTCTTGACATAGCTAAAGAAGGCTTTGTGGTTATCTTTCGAAACCTTGGCTATTTTTCTTTCAAAGTTAGCCTTGGAGGATTTTATGAGGGACCTTAGTTTCTTACTGATACTGATCAGGGATGTCTTTCCTTCTTGGGATTTATTTTTTTTTCTGAATTAGTTTCCTCCTTCTATTGTATAGCCTGCTTATGACAGGGGTCCACCAGACTGGTTTCCTTCTCTTAGGGGAGTGAGTCTTGGTTTTGCTAGGGATGGCATGATCCATGCATCCTTGTAGGTGCTCATAGAGTGCATTTGTAAAGGTTCCTGCATCTTGGACACTGTTATCCTTTAGCGTGGGGGCTGTGAAACTTATCACCTCTGTCTTAAGTAACGTGAAGTTTGCTATAGAAAAGTTTTTCACTGTGGTTTCCTTGGTTGGAGGTGGTGGTGTGGTGTTAACATCCAGAGTGATTAGTTTATGGTCTGATCTAACCAGTGATGGGTTGACCTTTGGTTTGGAACACCTGTCGCCCATGTTGGTGATGACCAGGTCCAATATGTTTTCACCTCTGGTAGGGGAGTTTACCAGCTGATCCAGGGCATTTGAGTTGATAAATTCCAGGAAGTGCTGTACCTGGGAGTTTGTACTTGAGTAGTTTTCCTAGTTAATGGTAGGGTAATTGAAATCTCCCAGTATCAGGGTGTTTGGTAGGACCTTCATGTTTTCCAGTGTCTCCAGAAAGGTGGAGTGGTGGTCCTGGGTCATGGAGGGTGATCTGTAGCAAGCCACAATTTGCATTGCAGATTTGCCTGATGTTAGTTGCACATGGATGATCTCGGAGGTATCATGCTGTGCCACTAACCTGGAGGTGTAGGTATCCTTGATGAATATGGATACACCCCCTCCTTTTGTGTTTCGGTCCTTGTTCTGTGGCCGAAATGTGTGGTATGAGTTGTAGCCCTGTAGTGCTGGGGTGCTCTGTGGAGCTTTGAACCAGGTTTCAGTTACTGCACAGATGTCAATGTTCTTCATACTGAGGAGTGCTTTGAATGCGTGCATTTTGATATTTAAACTCCTGCGTTGAGTAGCATAACCCTCATTCTTTTATTTGTGCTGTTTACGGAGGTGGGTTTGACTTTTGAGCCTTGCCTAAAAAAGGCACTATGGGGGCAGCAAGAGCATTGGCCAGTATTCGAAAGCCTAGGGGTGACAGGTGCAAGTCATCTCTTGTGAAGCAACGAGGCCTGTCGAGCATATCTTCCCAGGCTGACAGACACTGGATCCCCCTTGAATGACACCAGAAGCTTAGCCAATTGTTGAAATTGATCATTTTTTCATTATAATGCGGTATCATTCTTGGTGAGGGCAGGATGCTACTCAGGGTCGGGGTCATACCCGCCTGAGCTACATGATCAGAGAGCTCTTCCATGTCTCTTTTCATGTAGTCCAGGGAGGTACTTCTCAGGTCATTCACACCAACATGAACAATGACAGAGTCATATTTGTACTTGTTCTGGAGTGACCTGAGTGCTTGTGTTATGTGGCGGATTCTGGCTCCCGACAGGCAGCTAACAGTAACCTTCTCCTTGTCCAGCCTAGTGAGTGGGACATCAGTGTGCCTGACTATAGAGTCACCTATTACTAGTGTATTAGGTATGTTATTTCACCTTAAGGGCTGTGATTGTGCGGCACACTGATTTTGTGTTTTATGTGTTGTCTGGTTTGTGAAGGGAGGTGCAGGTTTTATGGGTGTCTGCTTTGGAGGTCTGTGATGCCTTTCCAAGTTTTTATTTAGAGCCTCCGAGTATGATTTTGTGTATTTATGTGTATTTTTTGCCAGTGCTGGCTTAGTATGTCTTTGTGAGGCTGGAGGTGTGGTGCAAGTGTTAACCTTCTCCTCATGACTACCTGTTTCAGTCTTGGGTGGAGAGAGCTTAGCCTCCAGTTTAGCTATATAATTGCATCTCTCACATATGTTAATGTTTTGTGGTAGAAGGAGAGGGTTGTCTGTGTACATGAGGCAGTTGTAACATTGCCTCAGGATACCCAGGTTCACCAGCTGCACTGGAGAGTATACCTGAAATTGCACTTTGGTCATGCCTGAATAGTAGGGTGAGCTGCTTAGTCACTTGGTTGGTGAGGGGTGAATAATGAGCCTTGCCCTGCTGGGCAATCAAGTGTTGGGGTATATTAGTGCTTGCTATTAGGTCTGAGCAAGTGCTGGACTGTAGGATGCTTTTTAAGTGCTTAGGTTTAGAGTTGGACTACTTTCAAGGGAAAAACTGAAGAGGAGACTTGGTGGAACCGGGATAAATTTAGCCCTAGCTAACCGGCACTGCCTGGACATGCAAAACCGTGCAAACGCAGTTTTTACAGCAGGGAAGTTAAAGAGATAGAAATTAGCCCATTATAATTATATAATAATAATAGTCCCATGAGTCCTTTAAATAGGACTTTAACCTCAACAATACTGTATTTAATACTGCATCAGTAACTAAGGAAATACCCTCAGTAATGGTTATAAAAAGAAATTATTGTCTAATACTAACTCAATTAACTCACACATTAAATTTATATTAGTCTGTCTTAGGAATGTGTTTTTACATAAAAACATTCTTACAGCTTCTACTCCATCTACATGCAGAATGCTTGTAAATAAAGAAACCATGTCAATGGTTAGAAATAAATGCCTATTTGTGTCAAATACAAAACCCTGTGAAAACCCTTTTATTTTATCTAAAAAGTCCCATGAGTCCTTTAAATAGGACTTTAACCTCGACACTACTGTATTTAATACTGCATCAATAACTAAGGAAATACCCTCAGTAATGGCTTGTGGAGAAGACACAATCAGTCTAAAAGGAGGATCCTCTAGGTTTTTATGAATTTTTGGAATACCAAACAGTACCCCTACTTTCGTTTTTTCTACTACACAAAAATTGTGCATCTCCAAATCAATCCTTTGATTCATTAGGAGGTCATAAAGAAATGAATGGATATACTTATAACTGTTCTATAATTTGTATGTTAACCTGAACATAATCCTCTTTATTAGTTAATAATCTTAACATACTTATGTTATATTGTTCCACATTCATTATAACAATGTTACCTCCCTTATCACTTTTCATATATCTCAAGTTACTAAAGCTTTTTAACTCGTTCAGTGATTTGCGTTCATCTGTTGATAATTTGTCAAACCATTTTCTATGACTATTATTTAGGCATTTTTTTTAAAATCATGCAAACACATTTATTGTATGACATAAATTAGAGGTAAAGCACAAAGGTTTCTTAAATTCTACCAATGCTTCCTTGACATTTTTAAATAAATACTGCAAGTTTAACTTTCTTGTGCATTACTTGAAATCAATCATAGTTTTGTCATATTTAGCCCTTCTTGTAGGGACAAAACCAAAACCATATTTCAATACCTTAGTCTGTGCTTCTGTAAGAGCAGTATCTGGCAAGTTAATCAAGTCAGAGTTACCAATTCTGTTTTTTATTGGTCGTCCGTGGACGATTCCGATGTTATCAGTTCTCTCACCCTCACAGCTCTCCCCCTTGTCACCCTGCTTTCCCTCTTTGGTAAAAAAATGTTCGGCCTAGCACCATTAGAGCCCAAATTGACTGTTTTTATAGAAATTTCAGTATTGGTTCTGGTTTGTTGTTCTTCTACCATGGCGTTCTCATTAGTAACAGAACCGGAATCATCACTGCCGCTGTTAAAAAACCTTGTCATCACTGCTGAGGCTTTTGGTTGGCTGTTGTATTTCTGGTGGTTCCCTTATATATTCGACTTGTTCATTTTATTTGAAGTGGGATAGTTCCTATTGAAGGGTTTGACTGAACACCAAGAAGGGTTAAAATTCTTATTTTTGTTAATTTTCTGATACAAAGGGTCAAATGATTCATATGCGGTGTTGTTTTCATATGCCGCAACATCTCTCAATAATTTG
This sequence comes from Protopterus annectens, assembly GCF_019279795.1. Classification (NCBI taxonomy): domain Eukaryota; kingdom Metazoa; phylum Chordata; order Ceratodontiformes; family Protopteridae; genus Protopterus; species Protopterus annectens. The sequence goes on from NC_056733.1 coordinate 173,616,930, forward strand.
TTATGCTTACGCATGACAACTTCATTTTTGTGCTGTTCTACTTCTTTCAACACCTGTTCGTAAACCCCATCATTAAATTCTTTTGCCGATACATTAACTTCGGCATCAGCCCTTAGAATTTCTGCTTTCAAGACTTCCATTTTCTTCACATTATTTTCTTTTAATAATTTAATTAACTGAAGACTCGCATTATTAAAGAAAAAGTCAAGTAATGGAAAAAAGGGTCTTCTGAGGTAATACCATTAGGGCATTTAAAGAATTTTAAGCCCTTTGGTACCACTGCTAATTCAATGCATCTGTCAAAATACTTATTTTCTAAATCCAATGACCTATGCTTTTTTAACAGTCTACATAAAGCATCAATTTGCTGTGATATTCATCTATATTTACCTTAGTGTTTTTTTATTGTGGTGGTGATGCTGCGGTAGCGCTGTCACCTCACAGTAAGATGTTGTCCCGTTTGATTCTCAGCCAAAGCATCTTCTGTCTGGAGACATGCGTGAATGAGTGTACCTTCGTTGAAGGTTGTGCGTCAGGGCTGGCAACTTGGCACGTAAAAATCTACTGCCAATCATTAGCGGACCGGAGTTCTGCTGTGTCGACCCCTAACCAGGAAAAGCCAAAAGACACAACATTTACCTTAGTGGTTTTATAGTCGGCTTGAATAAAGGGATTATATCGACCATCCAAAACCGACCGAATACTGTTGTAATACATAGAACCACTAGCTGTTTCGTTATTATTGTTATTACCACTAGGTATGGCCGTGATGTTTAAATCTATGACAGTAGCCTGTTCATCCTCAGAGCTGTAACTACCATCCACTATTCCATTTTGTTTAGTCAATAATATACTCAAGGACTTTTGAATGTCTGACATGGTGGCTACCAAAAGTCTCAATAGCCCAGTCTGTCCTACAGAAGGTGTAGGATGCACTGATAATTCCAGTAAAGGGTCGTTCTCCACTTTGGCCATCAGGAATCACGCAAAGAACAGAAACCAAAGAAGAAAAAATGCGTGCCCAGCCAATAAAAAACAAACTCCAAAAGGCAAGGATACCTGGTGGTCAATGAAAGCCGGAGAACCAGATTTTTAACATACAAAAACTTTAATACAAGCTTTCGTCAGAAAGACTTCATCAGAAAAAATTCATGCCAACTAAGCAGACCATTATATACACTCAGCAATTAATTTAAAACACTCCATCAATTAATTAATTACATCACCATATTAATTGAACTAACCATTTCATTAACCCTTACGATATAAAAAAAAAATTTATGATAAAAATATATATTTCAAATTTAATATAAACACACCTTATGACCAAAAAACACTTAATTGTTTGGAAATTTATTTAGCCTCAGTCCTCTAGGGACATGTTTACGGGAAATGCATTCTTTTAAATACCAGTTATCCAAACTTAAAGATCTGAACTTTAAAATTTTATCCTTTAGTTTGTGTTACATACATTGATGATGTTTACACGTGTATTGTGTGTGTGCATGTGTGTGTGTGCGTGTGTGTGTGTGTGTGTGTGTGTGTGTGTGTGTGTGTGTGTGTGTGTGTGTGTGTGTGTGTGTGTCTGTGTGTGTGTGTGTGTGTGTGTGTAAAAGGAAGAAGTTCACTGGAGACTTCACTGTAATTGAAGTCAAGAGCAGTATTTCTCTCACAAGTAAGTATACTCTGGCTTTTGAAACTGTGTGTATGTGTGTGTGTGTGTGTGTGTGTGTGTGTGTGTGTGTGTGTGTGCGTGTGTGTGTGTCTGTGTGTGTGTGTGTGTGTGTAAGAAAGAGGGTTATAAATATTGTCAGATGAAAATGCATGTGTGTAAAGGTTTGTAGAGGAAGTGTGGAAGTATGCGTGTGTGTAAGACAGAGAGTGAGAACAGCAGGAATATGACAAAGAAGGGAAATAATATTTAGGTTGTAAATGTGGGAAAAGGAAGAACTGATAGATAGTGGGAGCATAATCCCACCCCATAGATGCAACTAGCTCTCAGCCATACCTCTCATTTTCCCTTTATTTTGCCTATTTTTGGTCAATTTCCAATAATCTTTGTATTTTTTGGCAAGTCATTGAGGACTGTGATCACTAAATATTTATACATATTTGAGTTGTAGACTTTATATTATCATCCCACCCCTCAATAATTTTTGGCTTTGTCCCTGATTGTTGCATTAAGAGGTTCAGAGATATGTGCCATGATTGTATCTGGTAGCAAAAAAAGACTAAATGAATTAGTCAGTGTTGTCCGTACCTCTTTCGGCAAGTAATCTGGACAATGCCATAAATAATGGGGCGGGGGAGACAAAGGCCCAAAAATAGGTGCAATTTTAAAATATTGTTCTTATAAATTTAGAACATAGATAGAACTTTAAATGAATTTTCTAAAGGGCATGATGTCTGAAACTCAAATGTCTGTCATCATTTTCTGACTTCAGTCCTTATTGATTTGCCAGAAAATCAAACATTTTATGAGGGACAGACTGAAAATATTAATCAAAAATCTAGACATTCTGTGAAAATTTGTGATGCTGTCTGATAATGACAATTTGTGCTACAGTGTTAGCTTGAGCAGCTGCTTAAGACTATTGAAAAGGTCATTCTGTCAAATGGTCACAAATTAATGTACTTAGAGTTAGTAAAGTAGTCCAGAACTTTAGAGTCTTGAGTTATAATCTACAAGCAGAATGTTTTTCAGTCTATAATATTTCACTTCAAATATTAAATAAAATGCCATGTGTACATATATCAGTTTTTTACACACTGGAGATATGCCAGAAAGCATAGAATTATGTAGAAATTACATATTGAAATGTTTACTTAGGCACATTATAAATATTAACTGCCCATAGGAAAACGTTTGACGATATAAAGGTAACAGTTCTCAGTATATTTCTGGAATTATATTCTCAGAGTCGTAGTTTCAAATCCTACAAAATATATAGAGTCTGTAGTCCCCTTCTTCCCTGTGGGAAAGCAGAAGATGAAGGGACATAGTATGTATCTTTCAGATGTACTATTTCCTGGTGGTAGTATGTAGTGGTCTTTCAGCATTCTGACCTACATGAATGTCACTTATGAAGGGCACAGATTCTGAAGTTCTACACAATGGAAGCATGGCATGTGTAGTATTATGCAACGGCAACAAATGATCTGTAGTACTGCATGGCAACTGCACAGTATGTGCAGCACAGCAGTATTTTAGTACTACATGACATAGTATATACTATCTGTAGTACAAAACAGCAATATGACATCTGTAGCAGTACCTGAGGGCAGCACAGTATCTGTAGTAGTACATGATGGCATCATAGTAATCTGTAGCCCTATATGATAGCAGCATAGTACCTGTAGGATGACACGGTGATAGCACAGCATATGTAGAACTACATGATGGCAGCATGGCATGGTACCTGTAGCACTGCATGATGGCACCATGATATTTGTAGCAGTACTATATGATGGCAGAGTGACATCTCTCATACTATATTATGGCAACATAATATCTGTGGTGCTACATGACTGCAGCATGGTATCTGCAATACTGAATGACAGTAGCACTATTTTTGTAGTACTACATGATGGTACAGCATAGTATAATACATGACAATATTGCTGTATCTGCAGTCCTATATGATAGCAGCATGATATCTGTATTACTGCATAGTGACAGCAAAGTATCTGTAGTACATGAGAGTAACAAGGCATGGCATCTGCAGTGCTGCACAGTGGCGGCATGATATCTGTAGTACTATATATGGCAGTATGTCACCTCTCATAGTATTATATGAAAGCAGCACAATATCCATAGCACTACATGGCAGTAGTATGGCATCTGTCGTACTTAGTCACAGTAAGAGACTTAGGGACACAGATGGATAGTGGTCTCACCTTTGATAACCACATCACCACAAAACAGTCAGGAAATCCTTCTGTGTGGCACACCTCATTACCAAGGGCTTTTCATCCAGAAAAAAGGAGGTCATTGTCCCACTGTACTCATCCCTCATTAGACCCATTATAGGAGTACAATGCCCCATTTGGTATGTACCTCACAAGACATCTGCAACAGCTGGAGAGTCCGCAGAAATACCTCACTAAAAGAATCACAGGCCTAAAGCAGATGCTGCTGACCATCTGAAAAACCCCAGCTATACTCTGTAGCATATTGTCTACTCAGAGGTGATTTCTGCTTAACATACAAGGCCATGTCAAACCCTGAGCTGTTGGATATGCTCCACTTAAAGAAATCCCAATCCCTCAGAGCCACACGCTCCAGGGATCTAAACCTTGTCATCAACAATGAACAAAACATGCTGGAGGGATAGGTTCCTGACCCAGAGACTCCCCATACTCTGGAATAGACTGCCCATGCATGTCAAGCAGAGCGCCTCCTTGGCTCTCTTCAAAAGGAACCTTGATGATTGGGTGGGAGATAGGAAATTCACCCCGGATATCACATCAGTCACCCTGCTGGACAGGGTTCGAGGGAAGTAAATATTGTGGGAAGAAATATCCAGGGAATTGTGGGCCACTAGGTGTTGATGTGGGCCAGATATGGCAGGCTGTTGCATTTTGTCAGTCCTACAGTATCAGACCACCATACAGTATATTCCCCTGGGGTGACAGGGTAGGTGTGCTAGGTGTTCATGCCAATACCTTCTATCAGTCTTGATCAGATGGTGTGGAGGCTGGCAGGATGATACCTATGGCTAGGGACACACCTGCATGGGACACCTGCACTGCATGCTGCATTCTTTTGCTATTGCCATATACAGGTGGGGTCATATTGTACTCATTCCCCACAGCAGAGATACGACCAGAGAGGTACCTGTGGGTGGTGTTTGCATGAGCTGGGTGCATGTGTGCTTTGGACACTACTTGCACCTGACACACAGATATGCATGGGGCATTCCAGTTATGCTGGCATGTGCAGGTACATCAGCTGTTTCCCAATACATGAGTCCTACCTCCTTTGTGATCTGCAAGCGTTCAGGCAGACAACACCAGTATCCCCTACTACAGGACCAGATAATGTGATGCATACCTGTATGTACAATTCCAAGGGTATCTCCATTTCACAGTGACACAATATATAATGTATGTCTGGGGTACTTTCCCCTGTGTACTGCTTGTATATCTAGTCCAACAGCCATGCCATGTCAGTCTTTCATATGGTGACACATATTACCACCATATATTTACAATGGCTTACTGCTAGCGTGTGTTATACTGGTGGGAATTGTCCCTGTCATCAGCAGTAGTGGGCAATGGCCACCAGATCTTACCTCAACATGCATACATGATGATCACTCTCACACAATATGAAACACACGCCAACCTAACACACATACCTGCATATTGTGCAAATGATGCAACCTACCTTGGCCACCTCTGGGCATCTGTGCTCCACTGATATTATACCTACACATACATGTTACTACATTTCTACATAGGGTTGTGGGGGGCACACCTGAGTGTTATGACATGTGTACATTGGATTGGGGGGTACACCAGACAGTTACTACATTTCTAAATAGGTTTGGGTGTTACTATTTTTCTAAGTAGGGTTGGGGGCAGCACACCTGGCTGTTTCTACATTCCTACCCAGGATTGGGGGAGGGGGCACACCTGTCTGTTTCTACATTTCTACACAGTGGTTGGGAGGGGGCACACCTGACTATTACTACATTTCTATGCTGGATTGGGGGAAGGGGCACACCTGCTTGTTTCTACATGTCTACATAGGAGTGGTGGGAAACACCTGACTGTTGCTACATTTCTACATAGGATTGGGGGGGGGGGCACTTGACTGTTTGTACATTTCTACACAGGGTTGGGGGGCACACCTGACTATTTTTACATTTCTACACAGGATTGGGGGGCACACCTGACTGTTACTACATTTCTACACAGGATTGGGGGGGCACACCTGACTGTACATTTCTACATAGGATTGGGGGGGCACACCTGACTGTTACTGCATTTCTACACAGGATTGGGGGGGCACACCTGGCTGTTTCTACATTTCTACACAGGATTGGGGGGGGGCACACCTGACTGTTACTACATTTCTACACAGGATTGGGGAACACACCTGACTGTTTCTACATTTCTACATAGGATGGGGGCACACCTGACACTTGTACACATTTGCTATGACTGTACTGGTATGTCAGGTACTCCATTTCATTCTGTATTCTAACCTATCATGCTGACTAGAGACATATCAGTGTACTACAGGTCTTAACTTTGATTGACCTAAATATTAGTTTCTGACTTCCTACCCTTCAGAACTAACATCCCACTGCCTGACCTGCTGTAGTCTGTCTTTGTAGGCCTGGGGGGAGGTTACCCATAGGCATCATTCAGAGGCCATAGCACAGCCTTTGCTTGTTTGTCTACACCTGTCCTGCTGACTGAGACTGTTGGGTATGTGAACCTCCCTGACTGGCATGTGTGAGTCATATGGACACACATGTGGCCCAGCACATATCCTGCAGTGGGTTTTGTCGCCCTGTGTAGTACTGGCTACTATGGTGACATCAGTATTTGTTAAAGATCTCATGGTGCTACTATAGGTGTCTACTATCTGCTGGCATACCATTCAGCCACCCGATTCCCTTGCATGCTCACATCCATACCATAGATACAGGTAACGACACATGATACTCCATTTGGCAGTTGGTAGGTTGAGTGACTTACCTTGTGGGTGTGCTGGTATTGAGGATGGTGTTGGAGGGTTGCCTATATCGGATGCACATAGTACACTCCCTATACATGGTTGAGCAAAGGTAGTGTCATGTTTGGCATCCCTTTTACTGTATGTGCAAGTCAGAGAGAGGTGTCATTCTCTAGATCCCTACTGTGTCAGTGTATGTGCTATGCGTTGCCTCTTTGCCAAGGCCAGGGCATACTGGGCATGCCTCCATCTGCCTACTGGGGCAGGCTCAGGTTGTTCCTCCTCCGAGTCACTCTGTGCCTGTGGAGGCCTTGGCATTGGTTGGGGGCTGTGTGGCCCTGCCTCGTGCTGTTCCTCCTGCAACTGTTTCCACAGGATCATATTGTGTAGCATGGCACATACAATGACAATTTGAGTACATGTAGCTGGTGAGTACAGCAAGGTTCCACCAGATGTGTCCAGGCACTGGAACCGTAACTTGAGCATCCCAAACACACGCTCTATTTTAAGCCTGGTATGTGCGTGTGCCTTATTATGGTGTTCTTGTTCAGGTGTGTGTGCATTTCTGATGGGTGTCATCAGCCACGGCTCCAGTGTGTAACTAGCATCCCCTACTAAGTGACCGTAAGGGATGTCCCCATTGGCAAATCTCTGGCACAGCTGCATCAGATGCCAGATGTGGGAATCATTACAGCTTCCAGGGCAGCCAGCCCAGACCTGGCAGTTGATGTAAGGGAATCTCTTGCATTTGATGTAGACCCTACCCCGATCACCGGGTGATGCTTTGATGCATATGTGCGTGCAGTCTATAGCACCCACTACCTCAGGGTATTCTGCTATTTGGTGGAAGAGATGCATATTGCTGGCCAACACCTCACGGGTGTTAAGGAAATATACATGCTCACCGGCATGTGCAGACATGGCATCCAGGAACTGGTGGAATATTCTGGATGCTGATGCCTGTGAGAGCCCCATGATATCCCCAGTTGGGCTTTGGGAGGTACCTGTGGCTAGTATTCCTAGGCCTACACATACCTTGGTATCCACTGGGATGGGTTTCCCTCTGTTAGTTCTGTGTGTCAGGCATGGCCGGCACAGCTCAAAAATCTGCTGTAGGAGGTCCCTGTCCACCCTATAGTGCTCCACTATCTCCAGCTCATGTAGCCCCTGGTAGGTTACCCTGTGTCTGTACACTCTTCTCCGTCTCCTCACTGTGGGTTGGTCGACAGCGCTCCCATGCTCACCACCCTTAGCATCTTCCACATGTTGTTGTATGATAGCTGCTGCAGCCCCTATCATTTTGTTGTTTTGTTTGTTAAAATTTCCCCACTTGTATACACTGGTGGTGTAGAGTATGGGAAAAACCAGAGGGAAAGGTGTTTGCATAGTTTATAGTAGTGTTCTGGGCTGGGCTGGTCTGCTGCCTGTGTAATTGGCTGATTCTGATACATTTCACCTGCCAGCTATGCTTGTTCTCCTAGATTACCTTCCTACTGCTGTTTTCCCTTCCTATTGTCTTCCTGTATAAGTCCGGGGTCACGCCACACAAACACAGTGCTCAAATGTTCACAGAGCTGCTATTTCCTGGTTTACTTTTTTTTTCCTTTAAAACCCAGTGTGCTGTGCGCACTCCAGCTTAGGCAATGTAAAGAGTGCTAGGCAGCCTCAGACACACCACCTTGCTTAGCTGTGCCAAGCTAGGAGCAAACCAGAACCACAGGGCTCTAATCCACTTACAGTATGCCTGACACCTCTCCCTCTATGATGCCAGCTAACTCCTAGGCTTGCACCAAGCTATTCCTGCTCTTACACTGTTGGGAGCTGCCTAGCATGCAGGGGAAATCTGGATTTACTATTATTCCCCTCATTTGCATAGGATTGCCTGCTAATGCATAGTTATATGTACCACATTGAGCCTCCCCCCTTAGCAACCACTATTCACTGGCCATGTTGTCTTCTGCCTGCCATTGAGTATAATGGCAGAATAATGATTTTGGTTAGAATGCTTATTTTAGTTTTTTTTTCTTATTTTCCCCCCGATCCCATTTGCTAACAGCTGCCCTACGCTTAAACAGCCGTGATCGACTAAAAAAAAATAAAAGTTGAGGGGTTTTTTTGCAAGTGTTTTCCTTGCCAATGGCCTTATAGTTGGCCATTGGCATGCTTTATACATGATATCCACCCTTTATTTGGAGCTGTCATGGCTCTGTTTTGTAATTTGCATAAATCTACTCCGTTACTGGTGGAGTACATTTCTGCAGATTACACTAGTCCTGCATAGCCGGTTTCCAGCTTCCTGGATTGCAAATTCACCTCATTTGCATAGATTTCTCCTTCACATGGGGTGCATACAGGGGCTGAGTCCATGCAGGACTAGAGCAGGAGCACTTGTGCACACCCCTACAGGTTATTCCTGGATCGCACATCAGACATATTGCCTGCTGGAGCTCCTGCACTAGTCCTGCACACCATGCAGGGCTTGCAGAATCTGGGGGTATGTTAATAAATGTGGAGTTTAAATAAAAATCAGTATTTGAAAACTCTATACCTCCTTCATCCCTGCTTGTAGCATGCCAAAGTAGAGGAATTCGTGTTTTTTTTTTTTTTTTTTTTTTTTTTGGGATAGCAAAGGAAGTTAAGTAATAAGTTATTCATTTTCTGTTTAATTTTGACAGCTGAGGAAATTATTAGAGCTTGGTCAATAAATAAGATTTTAGGTAACAGTATCATTTTGATTAAAGTTAGTCTGCCTTCAAATGTGGAGAAGAGTTTGTTCCAACTGTCTGTTAGACTAGTAATTGAGTTTATAAGTTGTTGGTAGTTAGATGTAAGTGATTTTTTTATAATTAGATTCAATAATGATACCTAGATATGTAATATGTGTGCCCTCCCAGTTTATGTGTCTTTTTGATCTAAGTTTCATAGTAACAATTTTATTCACTAAAAGCGCCTGAGTTTTGCTGTGATTGAATTTTAGACCAGACATGTTTGCAAAGAAGTCTAGATTATGTAATAAGTGATCTATTGAATTTTCAATATCATTAGAAGTTAGTAGGTCATCAGCAAACAGTTGTATCTTGGGGAATAATTTGTCTGACACTTTATATCCTTTAATGTTGTCATTATTTCTAATATAATTTGCAAGAGGCTTAATAGCCAGGGCAAAGAGTAATGGGGAGAGGGGGCACCCCTGTTTAGTACCACTTAATATATTGAATGGGCTAGATAGATAAGATCCAGTCTTTACATAGGCTATGGACTTTTCATATAGTTTTTTAAATAATCCTATAAAGTTTGGGGAGAAATTGTATTTTTGCAGAGCTTTAAACAGATATGGCCAATTTAGGGAGTCAAAAGCTTTATCTATATCAAGGCTTAAAATAGAAAGCTTGTTTTTTTTCTTGTTTGCTAAGTATTTTAAGGACAGTAATCTAATTACATTGTGTTGTACCTTTCTGTTTTTTTCAATAATAAATCTTTATTGTTTTACCATTTTCCATACAAACTTGAACAAAACAAAAATAGTATATTCTAGCTAATGTTTCTACTAATAACACAATAACATATGTACAGTATTTACATGAATGCTTCCAATTGTAACAAGAGATTATAGAGGAACATATAAAAAGAATTATACATAGATCACATATTTCAACCTTTTACTTATTAATAAATTTCCCTTATAAGGTATATATGTCTCAGAGTAAACTTGGATTCAATGTATTACGCCAATATAATATTAAAAATTTGCTCCCATATTTTCAGATTATTGATATTTTTATTATGGTCCTTAAGAAGTAATTTCTGGGCTAATATATGTCTCATTGCTAGAATCTTAAAGTTATCCCATGACGTTTGAGATGGATTTAACCAGTTAGTAGCTATATATAGTTTCATTAACAAAAAAATATTAATGAGTATAGTAATTTGGGATCTAGAGAACTGTTTTGGAGGGATATGTAAAATCATAAATTCCCATGAAAGTGTTGAACTTTGATATCCCATCTTTTGAAGTTGTAATCTTAAGGAATTCCAAAGTTTATAAATACATTTGCAGCTCCAGAACATATGAAGAAGGTCTGCTGATTGATCTTTACAGTATGGACAGTTTGGAGATTTTTTAGAATTAAATTTATGCAATCTAAGGCGTGAATAATAAGCATTACTAAATATCATAAGCTGAGTATACATCAACTTTTGAAGAGATATTGATTTTGTTGTTAAGTTAATTGCTTTTAGTATTTGATTTTCTTCTGTCAGTGGCATTTTTTCCTTCCAATAATTTGACAAAAGAACTGTATTCTGAAATTTGAAATCTTTTATTAATTTATTTGTAGCTGCTATAAATTTAACATCTTGTTGAAGAGTTTGCCACAAATTTGAACATTTTGTTAAATCTTCATCTTTAATTTTGGAGTAACTTATGGAAAGTTCCTTAATCTGTCTCAATATAACTAAATATGATTTGGGCAGATTCATTTCTTGTCTTATTTGATTAGTTGAATATTTTAGGTAAGGGTATATATCAAGCAGAGTTAAATTAATCATAAATGGGAAATTTTTAAGATTTATTAATTTATTATTAATTTTCAGGTTAGAATTTCTATGAAAAGGTTGGAAGACCATCATATGTTGCATGAGATTTAATGAATGAAATAAATTTTGTACTGATGTTATATATAATTTAATGTGATCCATTATATCATATAATTTAAACTTTTCCATTCCTAAGGAAGGTAATGCTTTGGGATTAATATTCAGATTCAAAATATGTTTATAATTCAAAATTACCCACGTTGGTGACCATTTATTACTAAATGTATCGTAATTAGCAATTCTTAAGATTCTGTTCGAGTTTATTATTAAGTAGTAAGTTTCAAAATTTGGTAAATCCAATCCCCCTCTATTTTTTGTGGTCATCAATTTATCATATGATATCCTAGTCTTTCTTGGGTCCCAAATAAATTTAGCTAACTCCCTATGAACTTGTTTAAAAAAACTCTTGGAAATTATAACTTGAGCAGATCTAAACATGTATAATAATCTGGGTAAAACATTCATTTTGATAATTGAAACTTTTGCTAATACAGGTAACTTTAAATTATTCCATTTCCTAAAATCAAATAAAATGTGATCCCAAACCAATTTAATGTTAGTAATATAAAAATCCGTATCATCTGTAGAAAAGGTAATACCCAAGTATTTAATTTTATCTTGAGATTTTACCTGCCCCACCAATGGCAGAAGTGAAAAGGGTTTGGGAGTTTTTAAAGGAAATATATTTGTTTTTTTAAGATTAATTTTGAAGTTAGATATTGCTGCAAAGTCCTCCACCGCTTTTAGTAACTTTTCAGTGTCTGAAATTGGTGTTGTACAGTATATATTAAGATCATCAGCAAAAGCCGCCATACATATTTTAGTTCCATATAGTATAGGGGCATTATGATATACATTCTGTTTAATATATAAAAATAAAGGCTCTAGGTATATATTAATTAGTAAGGGGGACAAAGGACAACCCTGACAAGTTCCATTTTTAATTTGTATTCTTTTAGAAAAGCTTTTATTAATATATAAAGTTGTGTAAGGATTGTTATATATAATTTGTAACATTAAAATAAATTCCTGGGGTATATTAAAATATGGTAAAGTATCAAACAAAAATTTATATTAACCCTATCAAAAGCCTTTTCCGCATCAATTATGAGTGCATAGATATTTAAATTATTTTGTTTAGCATAAGAAATTAATGAATGAAGTGTTAATGTATTGTCACTCATTTGTCTAGCAGTTATAAAGCCAGCTTGTTCATTAGATATTATTTGATTCATTATTTTTTTCAATCTATTAGCCAGAATAGAGGTCAAAATTTTCATATCTACATTTAATAGTGAAATTGGTCTATAATTATCAGGATTTTGGTCATCAGCATTTACTTTAGGTATAAGAATGTTTTTTGACGCATTAAAGTGGGGGGTCATTAATTTTATTATTAATTATGTAATTAAGTACATGTGAGAGTATTTTACCAAGAGTATCACAAAAAGTTTTATAGAATTCCACAGTCAGACCATCAGGACCCGGTGCCTTATATGAATTGAAGTTTTTAATTATATGTATTATTTCTTCATCCAATATAGGTTTAATTAGATCTTTTTGAGAATTATCATCTATTTTTGGAAAACTGATTTTTTGGAAAAATTCTTTATCAGACCTATTTAAGGATGAATCCTTTTGATCAGCATAAATATCAGAGTATATCCATTCAAAAACATTAATAATATCTTCAGTTTTAGAGTATATTGTATTGTCCAAATGTATTTCCGAGATTAAGGATGCTGTTTTCGATTGATTAATAATTCTAGCTAATGCCCTTGATGGTGTTTGAATATGATTGGCATATCTCACTAACATTTTATGTTCGTAAAATGTCAATCTATTATTTTGAATTAAAAAAAGATCTTTTTGACATTTAAAGATGTCTGCCTCTGTTTGACCGTTATAGTTCTGAATCAGCTCTTGATCAAGTAATTTTATTTTAGCTTCCAATTTTTGTACATCTCTAATTTGCATTTTTTGTAATATGAGGCTTTTTGCAAAAAAATCCCTCTTACTTGTGCTTTAACTGTCACCCATTCAATATCGGGAGGATGTTGCAGTTTCTCTAGTTTAACTAATAGGCGATTAAGAACATCTATAATTTCCTGTATTATTTCTTCTTTATTTAACAAATTTGGATTTAAAGACCAATTATAACCCCTGTGTAGCAAATTATATCTAGGATCTTTAGAAAAACTTAATGAAATTTTTGAATGGTCAGATAAATAACGAGCATGTATAAAGACTAAAGGTTCAAAAATAGTCATTGTTTCTGAAATCAAAAAGAAATCTATTCTAGACCACATTTTATGACACGTTGAGTAAAAAGTAGTTATTTGTATTAAGGTGGTTATTTAGATATTTAAAAGGGTCATATAATTGAAAATCTTCTTTTAAATCACTTAGTGCGGCCACCGCTTGCCTATTGAATGACCTGTGTGGACAAGACCTATCCAATTTCGGATTCTGATAGGAATTCCAATCCCCTCCTATAATTATATAATAGTTATTATACTGGTTTAAAAGGGGATAAAGTGATGCTATGAAAAAATGCTGATTATTACATGGTACATACACGTTAAGAAGTAAAATAGGTTTGTCATGGAGAGTAGAGGAAAGAATAACATAGCACCATCTTCCTTCATCTATTTTAGAGTCCAAAATTTTTCCTTGGTATTGATTTTTAATAACTATAGCTACCCCTGCACTATTAGTTTTACCTTCCGAGGCTATAACCTCTTTAATCCATTTCCTTTTCTTGATATCTGCCCATTGATCATTAGTTAGATGAGTTTCCTGAAGTAATATAAAACCTGCAAAAATAAATGAAGAAATAACTTCCTCTTCTTTAAGTTCTGGAGCCCTTTTGTGTTCCATGAGTCTATTTCCCACATTTCAATATGTTGTTTAATGTTGCAAACATTTAAAAAGAAGAAATAGAATGTAATCAAAAATGTTTTAAAGATACATATAGTTTGGAAGCATTCTTGACATCCGTCCCATACCAGTGCCTATCCACTCTACCCTCGGACCGGGACATGTATAGGTCATGTACAGGGTAAGGAATTACAATGATTAATAACATAAACCTACGAATGTTCTTCAGGTTATAATAACTCAAATATATAACATAAGCAGAACCTATATAAACTAAAATTAATTCTACAAAGCCTAATCTAAACATTCCCTACTAAACACTACTGTTCATCAACATCTCTTGTATTAACTATTCTTTGAATAAATCATATAAAAAATATGCAACAACATGTAAAAAGCTTTCAGTACTTCTGATTAACTAACTAGAAACTACTTAAATGTATTAGCTAAGATATCCTGATATAGATATTCACAGATGAAAGAAAGCTAAAGATTTCTGAAGTATATAAGTAATTAGCTTGCTCAGTATCTATGTGCACCTCTAATTAAACAATACAAATCACATATGATAAAACCTATTAATCATAAAATAGGATGAGGATCCAGTATTTGGTCAGCATTGTCTTCTATTATTCAAACAACAGGTAAGAGAGAAAAAAAAAAAAAAAAGCCCTCCTGATATATTATAGCATTATAATAATATGAGCATCTACATAAAAGAAATAATTACCTTCTCCAGTGTCAGTATTAACTTCTTGATTATTTAAACCTTTCAGCTACAGACTAACCACTAGTACCATTGGGTACTGCAAGGTTTAATGTTTTAACTATTAACATCAGCAATTATCAAGAGTATAAAAACACACCTCATATATCTAGTGGTATATGAGTCTTTACTATATGGTTAAATATAATGTCTAATGTAATTCTTATATATATGTGGAAATTATTGGTATTAAAAGACTAAGTCCTCTCAGAAGTAGTTACAGAGTAGTAAAACAACAACTGTTTACCTTTAAATAGATTTCTTGTTAAGCATTGATATATTATAAAGTTAGAAGAATTTACTATTGCAGAAGATGTAAGTGTGAGAATTTGTAAATATGTGTTTAAATGAATATCAGACAACATCTTTTAGTGTTTTTTTTACATTACTCAGTCCAACAAAGTTCACATCAGATTTCCAAGCCTGGAAATCGGACCAAACGTTCGCAACGGGGGATTCTTGATAGAAGTGGACTTCTGGAAGTGCCACAGTAAATACCGCACCCTCAGAAGCACCACAATCATTTCCTGTCTCTTCTTCAAAGAACAGACTTCGCGCAAGCTATAAAACTTCAGAAGATACTTGCTAGTATCCAGGATTTAAAAAAACGAGTTCTTATCTGATCCATAAGAGGCCTAAAACACTAAAACTTTAAAGCAAAGGATTACCAAGACCTCGAGCCACAGCAGCAGATGAATCCGACCTCGGATGAAATGCCAGTCACAACGGAAAGCCACATCAAGTCCCTGAAGCAGGTAAAGACTTAAAAAGTTTCAAAAAGGTAGTTTTTGCCTCATTTTTTGATGAAACAGAATATCTAGACCCATCAACTGTAAATGTTAATGTATTAGGATATTTCATTTGAAATTTTATGTGTTTTTCAATGAGAAATTTACAATAAGGAGATAATAATTGTCTAGCTTGTCTGATTTGCAGAGGCAAGTCCTGAGCCACAGAAATTCTATTGTTATTCCACATAACATAGCCCCCATTTTTCTTAATAGTTGTAAGAATTTTGTTAACATCTTGGTAATTAAGAATTTTAACATACACAGGTCTTGGGCTATTTGAAGCCTGAGCTTTCCTCAAAGCTCTGTGGGCTCTTTCGATGATTATTTGTTTGGTCATATCAGGGTCTTTAAGAAGAATTGTGAATATTTGCATAATAGATGTAATTAAGTCATTATATTGTACAGACTCCGGGATTCCTCTGATAATTATATTGTTTCTCCTGGATCTCGCCTCTAGATCAGTTATTTTAGCTTGAATAGTAAGAATATCCAGATCGTGTGTATCTGATTTTTTTTGCAAGCAGAGTTAATTTATCTTCATTTTCTGATATCCGAGCTTCAGTTTTGTCCATTCTTTCAAGAATTTGAGTACAGGAAATTCCAAAGGTTTGTACTTGTACAGTTAATTCTTTCAGAGCTTCTTGAATAGGTAACAAAGCAGTTTTGATATCTTCCATGCTTATCATTTGATCAGGTTTATTTTTGGTCCCTGGTTTTGATTGTTCCTGCTTTTTTGTAATTTTTTGTCTTTTCGAAATTACATCTTTTTCTGGTGACTGCAGTTCTGAAAGTTTAGTTTTTGTAGTAGTTATAACCATATTTTTGTCTTCTTTCGACATTTTATATCAGTACTGGAACTCAGAGTATACTGAATGCACAGTTTCTTTGTTTGAAACTCTCTTCAGAGCCTGCTAATCTATGATAAACCTGTTAGATACTGTACTTTTCCTCGGCTTGTTCGCTTCTTGAAGGCTAAATAAGTGAAGTTGAAGTTATTTTTACCAAGATTTGTTGTTTAAAAGGTCGTAATATCACTTCAGAGTTTGGATTTCCTCAGGTTATATGCAGAGATGTAGATCAGTAGTGTTCACAGAATGGCAGCCATCTTTGAATCAAGGACCTTTCTGTTTTTGATAAACCCAGTTTGGTCTTCATGAATTAATATTGAAAGAATATTATTTAATCTGTCTGCTAAGATAGACATGAATATCTTGTAGTCAATATTAAGGAAAGAGATTGGCCTGTATGATGTGCAAAGGTTGGACTCTTTATTTGGTTTTAAAATGGGAGAGATGATAGAATATTTCCATGAGGGAGGGATGTTTGCTGTAGTTTTAACTTTTTGGAATGCATTAAGATTTTCAAGATGTTATCAGGTAAGGGTTTGTAAGCCTCACAGCAAGAGGTTCTCCGGTCCGATTCTCGGCTTGGGTACCTTCTGTGTGGAGTCTGCATGCCCTCCCTGTGGTCATGTGGGTTTCCTCCAGGTGCTCCAGTTTCTTCCCACATCCCAAAGACATGCTGTAGGTGGATTGGACACTCTAAATTGGCCCTAGGCATGAGTGTATGCGTGCGTGTGCCTTCTGTGGAAGGTTGGGCATCAGGCTGGCAACTCGACACCGTAAAACTCTGCTGCCAATCATGAGCAGACAGGTGATCCACTGTGGTGACCCCTTACCAGGAAAAGCCAAAAGACAAAGAAGAAGAAGATCAGGTAGGGGGTTGTAAAATTCTGGAATTAGACCATCAAGCCCTGGTGCCTTTTTTATCTTAAGATTTTTTTATTTGTTCATTTAATTTCTTAAAGGAAAAGGGTTTAACTATGTTATTAATATTGTGTTTGGATAGCTTCTTTTGAATATTATTAGCAAGAAAGTTGTCTATACTTTTGTTATCACTTGTAGATGAGTTATTATTATTAATATTCTTGTAATGTTTTTTAAAACATAATAAGACTTTTTAGATCTGTAACTTTGATGGTCTGATTATTTCTAGTTTGTATTATTTCTTTTATATGACATCTCTCAATTAAATATTTAGATCTAATCGTAATCCTGTGCATATGCTTGGGATCAAGTGAGTAGGATTGTAATCTGATTTTTTCCAGAATTATTGATATTTTATGCTGCATGATATCCTGATATTCCTTGTTCAGTTTACATATGACAGCTAATGCAGATTTGTCATTTGATGCAAGTTTTAGTTTTAGTTCATCAATTTCTTTTTGTATGTTTAATTTTTTTTTTTTTATCCCACTCTTTCCTTTTATTTATATACCAGCTTTTGGCTTTACCATGTAAGACTGACTACCTTTAAAGTGTCCCATAGGATAATATCTGAAACCTTTCCATTATTATTGGTGTCTAGGTAAAGCTTTATTTCATCTAGAAACCATTCTTTAAATCCTTGTACTGTTACTAGATAAGCAAGTAGTCTTTGGCAGAAATGTAAGGGGTCAGTATTAAGTGTTACATTGAAGGTGAAAGCATTGTGGTCAGACATAGCGCATGATGTCAGCATTGCATTATCAGTTTTGCCCAGTAAAGAACTACTTACAAAATCTTTGTCTATGTTGGTCTGTGTGCCAAATCTGTAGGAGTAGTGAGAATACTTCAGGGAGGATAATATTTTTATACCATCAATGTCAATTAGGTTTCTGTCTTTTATGTAGTTGTTCAATTGCATATTTGAAGCCTTTTTATGCACCTTTTGATATTTCAGGCAGCAGTGCCTGATACCGTTGTGTTAATTTGTGGATTTGCTTTAGTCAACAAGATTTTTTGTCTCTCATATCTGCTATTTTTGTGTAGCTGTATACATTCATTGCTATTTATGAGTAGCTGGCTACATTCTTTACCATTCATGTGTAGCCTGTGTAGCTGGGAGCATTCATGTTTTAACATTGCACATAACACATTAAAATGCCTTCACTGGCACTCCTTGCAGCACCACATGCAGCAACATCACATTTTACATAGAACAAGTCAGTAAAACAGATTTTCACTGGCATAAAGTGACATAAGTCTTCTATGCCCTTCTAGTCAATGAATAATTAAACTTTATTCCTGGAGTACAGTCTAGCCTTGCAGGCTCACACAGTTGCATAAATTAATGTGCTACAATACCAGCAGAAGGCCTTTACATGTGATATGATGGCATCCTGATATGTTTGTTTACAGGAATTGCATGTGAACCAGCCTCTGCTGGAGGGGTGTCTCCGGTCTGTAATGTTAAAACTGTAGCAATGACACATTGATAGTTTTCTTTACATCTCCACATAGTGACTTCTGGCCTGTTGTTACACCTCAGTAACATTGTTTAAGAACATTGCATTGATTCCCAGTGGAGTGTTCATTTAATTGTGCTAGTACTGTTACTAATCTTGTGTAACTGTTCTCCATCTCTGCACTGTAGTTGTCTCTGAAATTTGAATGTGTTAACATTTTATGGTCCGGAGTCCATAAAGCTTGTGAGTCCAGCGTATTATGCTGATATCAGCACAAACTTGCAGATAACATTGTAATATGTAAACGTAAGACAAGAAACTCAAAATTGTTCAGTGCACAATAGAGTATGTGTAAGTAATCTGTTATGATTAAAATTGGTTGTCTAATCACTTAGTACAGAACTAAAGCTACAGAAAGATGATCACAATTCAAGAACCTGACAGTTGTATACAAATATATATATGTATATAAAAAACAGAATATGTACAGTTAGGTTAAGGACAACTATACAATGTAACTGACTCCATTATGATAAAAAAAAAAAAAAAACATTAAAATGCCAACTATCCCAATGTAAGCTGCATGGCATTTGTGATGTAAATTTGCAGGCGTCATCACAGAAATATCTCAAATAAGTACAGATATTTCTGTATGTCATCCTCTAACATAAAATACTTGCTTCAAAGCTGTAATGTTATTTGCAATATATATATTGACATCAATCTTGACAGTAAACTCAGAGACAACTGCAAATATCTCCATAATACATGTATCATTAAAATATATTGGCTTGGACTTATGGATTTCAATGGAATCCATAAATTTAATAATAAAAAAATTAAAGGCAAAGGGTAATCACAGCAACATCGCCATAGCTAACATTTGCTAACAATGGGTTTGGGACTTGTGTGTGGAACACAAGTAATGCACACACCCAAGGAAAATGGGAGATAGAAAAGATGATGTGGGGTATGGGTGAAGAAGAGGGACACAAAAGAGGGATACTGGTATTGGAGAATCTAAGGGAAAGTCAGAGGAGTATGGGCAATTTCTTTTTTGGTGGGAATAGGCCCTATTTTTTTTAAGAACAGAATACGGAAAGAGGAGGAGAAGGTCATCACAGAAGGTATACCCATTGAACACATAGCAAAACACAAGACAGGCAAAGTTTGGGGAAAAAAAAAACAGTAAGGACAGGTAAGTTACACAGACAGCACACTGTACAACATGGGCCATGAGCAATGGAAAGTTGACAGACAGGGTGGAGATGCATACCAGGCATGGTGAAATGCAGGAAAACATATCTACCTATGCACTATCAAGTTATGACATGTTGCAAACGGTGTGTCACTTATACCTTGATGTATATGATCAATGGTAGATTTGTGTTCCAGGATACTAAAGTAGAATCACAGCACACATTGGATAAATATACGGTTCCTCTTTATAATCTCAAAATACTGAAATCTCGAATTTCGGTATCCCAAGACCATAAAGGCAAATTTTTAAAATAGCGAAAGTGCATAGTTGCAAATTTGAATATCTCAAATTCGTGGTTATGGCTTTACACTTTGTTACATCTGGTGTTTTCTGTGGATAGTGTACGGTGTCATGTGTGGATTTAGATGAAATTTAAGGTAAGTGAGTGTTTTGTAAGGGTTTTGGGTGGGAGTTGGAATGTATGTGAGTGTGTTTGTAAGTTGAATGTGTAGGTTAGGGTAGGCAGGTGAAAGTATGAGTGTGTAAGTGTTGGATATGTTGGTGTTTGCATATTGTTTGTGTCTGTCTGTGAGGGACTGTGGAATGTCTGGGTGTGAGTTTGCTGTCTTTTCCTGTTTGTGCGATCTCTGAGTTATTATATATCAGTAGGGGGTGTGTGGGAGGCACTGCCCCCCACATGGGGGGTGCAGGGGGACTTGCCACCCTGCTTATATGTAGTGTGGGTGTGTTGATTTTTGTTGTTGTGTTTGTGTATGTAGTGTGGGTAGGATAGTGTATGTGTTGTGTGGTGTGTATGTGTTCACGAATTTGTATTTCACGGTTTTGGGGTTTTGGGATTTTGAACGTTCACCTTTATGGTTTTGAGATACTGAAATTCGAGATTTCAGTATTTCAAGACTATAAAGTAGTCTAACTCTCAACCTAAGCACTTAAAAAGCATCCTACAGTCCAGCACTTGCTCAGACCTAATAGCAAGCACTAATATATCCCAACACTTGATTGCCCAGCAGGGCAAGGCTCATTATTCACCCCTCAACAACCAAGCAACTAAGCAGCTCAGCCTACTACTCAGGCATGACCAAAGGGCAGTTTCACGTATACTCTCCAGTCCAGCTGGTGAACCTGGGTATGCTGAGGCAATGTTACAACTGCCTCATGTACACAGACAACCCTCTCCTTCTACCACAAAAT
Organism: Protopterus annectens; assembly: GCF_019279795.1. Lineage (NCBI taxonomy): Eukaryota > Metazoa > Chordata > Ceratodontiformes > Protopteridae > Protopterus > Protopterus annectens. Next base: position 173,638,290 of record NC_056733.1, read on the forward strand.
ATTAGCATATGCGAGAGATGCAATTATATAGCTAAATTGAAGGCTAAGTTCTCTCCACCCAAGACTGGAATAGGCAGTCGTGAGGAGAAGGTTAACACCTGCACCACACCTCCAGCCTCACATAGGCATACTAAACCAGCACTGGCAAAAAATACACATAAATACACAAAATCATACTCAGAGACTCTAAATAAAAACCTGCAAAAGCATCAGAGACCTCCAAAGCAGACACCCAAAAAACCTGCACTTCCTGTCACGAACCAGACAACACATAAAACACAAAATCAGTGTGCCACACAATCACAGCCCTTAAGGTGAAATAACATACCTAACACACTAGTGATAGGCAACTCTATCATCAGGCACAATGACCCTGACCCTGAGTAGCATCCTGCCCTCACCAAGAATGATATCGCAGTATAAAGAAAAAATGATCAATTTCAACAATTGGCTAAGCTTCTGGTGTCATTCAAAGGGGATCCAGATTCTATCAGTCTGGGACGACATGCTTGACAAGCCTCATTACTTCACAAGAGATGGCTTGCACTTGTCTCCCTAGGCTTTCAAATACTGGCCAAGGCTCTTGCTGCCCCCATAGTGCCTTTTTTAGGCAAGGCTCAAAAGTCAAACTCACCTCCGTAAACAGCGCAAATAAAAAAATGAGAGTTATGCTACTCAACGCCAGGAGTTTAAATCTCAAAATGTATGCGCTCGAAGCACTCCTCAGTATGGAGAACATTGACATCTGTGCAGTAACTGAAACCTAGTTCAAGGCTCAACAGAGCACCCCAGCACTATCGGGCTACAACTCATACCACACATTTCGGCCACAGAACATGGACCGAAACACAAAAGGAAGGGGTGTATCCATATTCATCAAGGATAACTACACCTCCAGGTTAGTGGCGCAGCATGATACCTCCAAGATCATCCATGTGCAACTAGCATCAGGCAAATCTGCAATGCAAATTGTGGCCTGCTACAGATCACCCTCCATGACCCAGGACACTGGAAAACATAAAGGTCCTATCGAACACTCTGATATTGGGCGATTTCAATTACCCTACCGTTAACTGGGAAAACTACTTAAGTACAAACTCCCAGGTCCAGCACTTCCTGGAATTTATCAACTCAAATACCCTGGATCAGCTGGTAAACTCCCCCTACCAGAGGTGAGAACATATTGGACTTGGTCATCACCAACATGGGCGACAGGTGTTCCACACCAGAGGTCAACCTGTCACTGGTTAGATCAGACCATAAACTAATCACTCTGGATGTCCATACCACACCACCACCTCCAACCAAGGAAACTTCAGTGAAAAACTTTTCTATAGCAAACTTCACCTTACTTAAGACAGAGGTGATAAGTTTCACAGCCCCCACGCTAAAGGATAACAGTGTCCAAGATGCAGGAACCTTTACAAATGCACTCTATGAGCACCTACAAGGATGCATGGATCATGCCATCCCTAGCAAAACCAAGACTTACTCCCCTAAGAGAAGGAAACCAGTCTGGTGGACCCCTGCCATAAACAGGCTATACAATAGACGGAGGAAACTAGTTCAGAAAAAAAGCAAATCCCAAGAAGGAAAGACATCCCTGATCAGTATCAGTAAGAAACTAAGGTCCCTCATACAATCCTCCAAGTCTAACTTCAAAAGAAAAATAGCCAAGGATTCGAAAGATAACCACAAAGCCTTCTTTAGCTATGTCAGGAATCTAAGTGGCAACTCGCAGATATGCTCTGAGCTAGTGCAAAATAGCACAGAATATACTGAACCCACTGATATTGCCAACATCCTGGCAGATAGATTCAGTGCAAACTTCACCCCCCTCTCACCCCCAAAAGGGCCCACAACAATACTGGAAAAGTGTAGAGTCCCAGAAATCACAGATGCACAGGCGAAAACAAACCTTTCAAAAGCCAAAAGCATAGCGTTAATGGGGAAGGATGATGTCCCAGGCTGCGTCTTGCATGAACTACAGAATGAACTAACACCTCACCTAAACACACTGTTCAACCTCAGCCTCTATACAGGCTACGTGCCCATAGAATGGTGCACAGCAACAGTTATTCCGCTCCACAAAGGAGGGGCCACAAATGTCCCTGGTAACTATCTCTCCATAAGCCTGACTAGCCTGGTCTGCAAGGCTATGGAGCGCATCATCATGGAACTCATTAACAAAGACATTGGGAACCTCCAAACACTTGATCCGACACAGTTTGGCTTTGTTAAGGGCAGATCATGCATACTAAACCTGGTTGACTTCTTCAGGACAGTCACCAAGACCATAGATGAGGGAAAGGTGGTTCACACAGCCTACCTTGACCTCGCCAAGGCTTTTGACACCATTCCCCACTCAGGTATTATAGAAAAACTCACCAGCTTGAAAATAAACCCCTACATCATGAGATGGGTTGCCAAATGACTTACAGACAGAACTCACACGGTAAGAATAACGGGCTCCAGGTCCGACTCTAAACCAGTCACAAGTGGTGTCCCACAAGGCTCAGTCCTGGGACCCCTACTGTTCAGCATATACTTATCAGAAGTTCAGGCAAACACAGGAGGACTATGGCTAACCAAGTTTGCCGATGACTGCAAACTGGGAGTCATAATTGACTCTCCGGCTGACACAGACATTCTCCAAAAGGGCCTTACTGAAACGGACACCTGGTGTCAAAGTCATGGTCTCAAGCTAAATGCCAAAAAATGCATAGTCATCCCGTTTGGGAAAAACAAAACACCCATGAATTACCACATAGGTGGCAGCCCCCTTAATACAAAATAGGTAATATAAGATCTGGGGACCCAGGTAGATAGTAATCTCTCTTTTGGCAATCATATTGCCAAAGTAGTTAGGAAATCCTTCTATGTAGCCCATCTAATTACTAAAGGGTTTGCATCTAGAAATAAAGAGGTTATAGTGCCCCTCTACTCATCACTCATCAGACCCATCATAGAGTACAATGCCCCATTTGGGATGTACCTCATAAGATACTTACAACAGCTGGAAAGACCACAAAAGTACCTTACCAAGAGGATTACTGGCCTCAAACATATGTCCTATGCAGCCCGACTAGAAAAACTCTAGCTGTACTCAGTGGCATATCGCTTACTCAGAGGTGATCTCTGCCTGACTTACAAAGCCATGTACAACTCAGAATTGATGGACATGCTCCACCTAAAGAAATCCAAGTCACTGTTAGCCACTCGCTCTAGTGAGCTAAACCTCACCACAACAATAAATAGAACATGCTGGAGGGATAGATTAATGTCACAGAGACTCCCCATGCTTTGGAATAAAATTCTTAACTACATTAGGCAAAGCCTGGGCCCACATTAGGGTAAAGCAGGAAAAGGTAAGCTGACACAATGCAAATGCATGTGTACAGCACACAAGGTGATATAGAAGCTGGGCAGACATACATTTAACCAAATGGAAAATGTATGTCAAATGGCCAGATGGATTGCTGATGTCTACAGAACTGGACATGTATAAAACACACATACACAGTAATGTGTAATCATGTCACATCAGCATGCATAGGTAAGCCAGCTAAAAATTAAAAGTGCATCCACATATACTGTCATGCAAAAATCAAATAAAGAAATACAGGTGTATGTCAACCATCCTGGTCATTATGTAATAGAGGGCACTCGTGTGAGCATCATTGTAGCACATGAGCAGGAAATCACTGAATGCTCACTTGTCAAAGGAACATTTGAGTGTCAGTATGTGAACACACACATAGTCATTTAATGTGCACAGATATTTATGGAAGATGTACACCAATGTCATTATGTAATGGGTGTGTAAATGCTGCAACAGCAAACACAGCATAATGTATTATGAAAGAATGTTTTATCTGTAACATTGTATACAGATTATTGTTACATTGCTGTTTGATGCAGAAAAGGGGGACTGCACACAGACAGGATATGTCTGCATATGATCCCTTATGTCATCAGTATTGCCAAAGCATGACACAACACTATATCATGACAATAGGACATCATGACAACTGTTATCCAAAAAACATATGGAATGACTTGTCTGTATGTTGCAAATACCTGATACGGCAAAACAGAAATCCAAGGCATAACAAACTCTTAGTGATGGAGTATGGACAACATCTGTTGCCTGTCAGTCACTCAAGTAACATACATGTTTACAGGCTACCTCTTGCAGCACTAGCTGCAGATTAACTGCCACAATGCATGGACAGTTGAATATGTGTGGAAAGTGTAATGTATTAATGTGTCATGCACACATTGAAACAGAAGTAAATGTCACATGTCAATAACACATAAGCATGACAGATACATGGTATGCATGCACAAGAGTGCATATACAGACCAATCAATGAAATGGCAATCACTATGTTGGTAACATAACAAAAGTGGAGCACACAGACAATATTTTTGGACCAGAGGGACCAGGCTGATGGGGCTCTGACTCTGAAATCATCTCTCAAGCTTTTGCCCTGAATTAATCCCACATAATCCATGCCATATCCTCAAAGAAGGACCCCATCATGTCCCTCATCTGTGTTTGGAGCACATCAGTCAATGACCTCCCAGAATTATATTAATAATTGTCTCTATCCCATTTGTGTCATAAGTCTCCTCTGGAGTGCAGGCAGGATGGCTTGAGCAGGCAGGGTCCAGGTTCCTTAGCATCATCATTGTCATCATCATCACGGTCATCCCCAGAAGACACTACCAGGGGCCTGACATGTACATGTCATCGTCTTTTGATTGGAGAATATCCAGGTGTCCCATGCTCTATAAATATTAATTGCCAGACACAAAAGAAAAGAAAAGCAAATATCTATCATGCAGAACAGTCCTGTGAATATCACAGTACAACACAATGTGATTATGATAATTTACACAGAGACTGACACCATTATAGACAGAGTTACCTATGGCCCCATGTGTGTAGTCCTAAAAAGGATGACAGTATTCTTTTCCTGAACAATTCTGTATGCTTAGACACACACACACACACACACACACACACACACACACACACACACACACACACACACACACACAAACATGGGTCATTAGCTTTTATAAAAATGCATGAATGCTCAGATCAACAGATTGTACTGTCTGCATTCAATGATTTATATGATCATCATCAAAGTGTCAATGCTAAAATGAGGAGAAAATGATCTGACAATATTGTGCCCAATAAGCAAGCCATACGATAAACATCTGAGAAAGTCATCATGATATTTAGCTGACATACCTCTCACGGTATGTCAAGAAATCTGGAGAAAGCCTAAAATAATGGGGGTGGGGGAAAAGGCCCAAAATAGGGACATATTTTAAATATCACTCTTATAAACTTAGGATGCTGCTAGAATAACAGGAGCTGTATTAACATGCATTTTATGAATGATTTGAAGTTAGAAACTCAAATGTATGTTATCACAGAAGAAAATATTGTCAGCCCAGCTCACTGGAATTTTTAAATAATTATATGTCATTTGTGAATATCAACATGTTTCATATGCTTGTCTTACAAATGTATTAGAAATGTATGTTGTCTGTATATCAAACTGCTGGTACAGAAGCGTGTGTGAAAATGGTTTGTACAGTACTGAGCTTAAAGATGTAGCCACAGTGTACCCTACTGGAAAAGAACAGAAATATATATAAACTATTGTACCTGTGTAAATATATATGTTTTAATAGTGGTAACTAGAACATAGAGGATTAACTTGCAAAACTTCAAGAAAATAGTTTAAATTGTTTTATAACTGTGCCATAAAAGTAAGTTTCAATGCAATAAGGAGACAGAATGTCTAATACTAGGGAGCTTTTTGCATTGTGTTGTGTTTTATTGTTTTATGTCTTCCAGCAGCTGCAAAGATTTAAGAAGGGTCCTTGTTTATGTGTTTTCACAGGGAGATGCTAAATGCTGGTAGTTTCTAAAAATGGGGGTTTAGCTTGGGAACTAAGGTCAGATGACACAAAGTAATGTCATGCTGACAGCTACCCCAGTAGTAATGTTTGATATCAATTTAAGAAGTCTCTGAGAGAGGGATACTGTGCATTTTGTATTTTGTCTTTGACTTGGGATTCCGGATACTGGCTAAGGCTCTTGCCACCCCTATAGTGTCTTTTTTAGGCAAGGTTCAAATGACAAATTCACCACCGTAACAGTTACAAGCAAGCAAAAACTGAGGGTAATGCTACTCAATGCTAGAAGTCTAAACCTCAAAATGTATTAATTCGAGGCACTCCTTAAAATGGAGAACATCGATATCTGTGCAGTGACAGAGACCTGGTTCAAGGCTCCAGAGAGCATCCCTGCATTACCAGGCTATAATACATACCACACCTTTCGGCCACCTAATCTGGACCAAAACATTAAAGGCGGAGGCATGTCCATATTCATTAAGGATATCCACACCTCCAGGCTAGTTGCTCAGCATAATGCAGCCGAGATTATCCAAGTGCAACTAACTCTGGGCAAGACCGCAATCCATACTGTAGCTTGCTACAGATCCTCCACCATGCCCTTGGATTCCCACTCCTCATTTCTTGATACACTGGAAAATATTAGGGTACAACCTAATACCCTAATAATGGGTGATTTCAACTACCTCATCATTAACTGGGAAAACTACTCATGTACCAACTCTTGTGCTCAACATTTTCTGGAATTCATAAATTCCAGTGCCTTGGCTCAACTTATCCACACTCCCACTAGGGGCAGCAATATCCTAGACCTGGTCATTACCAACATGGGCAACCAGTGTTCCACACCAGAGGTCAATTCCTTGTTGGTCAGATCTGACCACAAGCTAATCACCCTACACATCCACATCCCACCCCTACTCCCCATTAGGGAAACCACCATAAAAAAATTCTCCAAAGCCAACTTCATGCTTCTTAAGGCAGAAGTGGTAAACTTCACGACATCCACGCTGATGGACAATAGAGGTACGACTGCTGAATCCTACACAAATGCACTTTATAAGCACTTACACGAGTGCATGGATCGTGCAATCCCTAACATAACCAATATGCTGTCCTCCAAAAAAAGCAAGCCAATCTGGTGGTCCCCTGCCATAAACAAACTCTACAACAGAAGAAAGAAACTGTTGCAAAAAAGAGTAAAATCCCATGATTGGAGGAACTCCCTGGTCAGCCTCAGTAAGAAACTGAGATCCCTCATAAAATCCTCCAAAGCTAGTTACGAAAACAAAATTGCCACTGATTTTAAAGACAACCACAAAACATTCTATAGCTATGTCAAGAATCTCAATGGCAACACTCAGATCTGCTCTGAGTTACAGCACAATGGTACTAAATATACAGAACCAAGTGATATTGCCAACATCCTGGCAGATAGGTTCAGTGCTATATTTTCATCCCTCTCACCCCCTAAAGGGCCGATCTCTATAGTGGAAGAATGCAAAGTTCCTGTAATAATAGCTGTACAGGTAAAAAACACACTCTCCAAAGCCAAGAATACAGCATCCATGGGACCTGACAACATCCGAGGGCTGTGTTCTACATGAACTACAGAATGAAGTGGCACCCCACCTAATTACCATGTTTAATCATAGCCTCACCTCAGGCTTTGTGCCGACTGAATGGTGCACAGCAATGGTTATCCCACTCCACAAAGGGGGAGCCACCACAGACCCCGAGAACTACAGCCCCATTAGCCTGATGAGCCTGGTCTGCAAGGCTATGGAATGTATCATCATGGAACTTATAAATAATGAAATCGGTAATCTCCAAACTCTGGACCCTACCCAGTTCGGGTTAGTAAAAGGCAGATCATGTCTCCTAAACCTGATAGACTTCTTTGAAGCGGTCACCAAAGCTATATGAGGGTAAGGTGGTTCTCACAACCTATCTAGGTCTTGCCAAGGCTTTCAACACCATCCCCCACTCTGGAATTATAGATAAACTCAATAAAATAGGTATAAATCCCTATGTCACAAGATGGGTTACCAACTGGCTCACTGACAGAACCCACACTGTGAAAGTAGCAGACTCCAAATTCAACTTCAGACCAGTGACAAGTGGAGTAACATAGGGTTTAGTCCTGGGTCCTCTCCGGTTTGGTATCTACTTTTCTAAAGTACAGGCTAACACTTAAGGTCTTTGGCTAACAAAGTTCAGGGATGACTGCAAACTAGGAGCCATAATCAAACCTCATAATGATGTGAACATCCTATAAAAGGGCCTCACTGTGACAGATGCCTGGTGTCAAAGCCATGGCCTCAAGCTCAATGCCAAAAAGTGCATTGTCATCCCTTTTAGTAAAAACTCTGTACCCATGAACTACCACATAGGTGGTAGTCTACGTAACACCAAAAGTGTGATAAGAGACCTTGGAACAAAGGTGGACAGTAGTCTCTCCCCTAATAATCACATCGCCACAGTAGTCAGGGAATCCTTCTACATTTCACACCTTATCACAAGAGGTTTCTCATCCAGGTAAAAAGAGGTCATTGTTCCCCTCTACTCGTCACTCATTAGATCCCTTATAGAGTACAATGCCTCTTTTGGTATGCACCTCACAAGGCATCTACAACAACTGGAAAGGCCACAGAAATACCTCACAAAGAGGATTACTGGCCTCAAACAGATGCCCTACGCAGACCATCTCAAAAAACTCCAGCTTTACTGTGTCACATATCGCCTACTCAGAGGAGATTTCTGCCTAACATACAAGGCTATGTCAAACCCAGAGCTGTTGGACATGCTCCACTTAAAGAAATCCCAATCTCTCAGCTACATGCTCTAGGGACCTAAACCTTGTCACCACAATAAACAGAACATGCTGGAGGGATAGATTCCTGTTCCAGAGACTTCCCATACTCTGGAACAAACTACCTATCTATATCAAACAAAGCTCCTTATTAGCACTCTTCAAGAAAAATCTTGATGATTGGATGGGAGATAGGAAATTCACCCCGGGGATCACTTCTGTGGCTCTGCTCGATAGGGGCACAGGAAAATAATTTTCTTGGATGGCGAAAGCCAGGGTACCATTTGGCTAGGCTTATATAGGCCCTATGGCCAATAGCCTAGTATCTACCTATGAACTTATGAACTTGACAACAACATCAGCTAGAAGATCCATTCACCACACTTGCCTTGCTGCAGTAGAAAGTTTCTAGGGTACAGAAATTTCTTTTAGATATAGTCAGTTATATAACTGAGCTTAATTTTGATGTTTTTCTTTATTTGAGACTGTACTGCAATGTTGTTTTAAATATTTTGTGTGATATTGAACTCTGAAGTCACCATGAATACATATTTAGTATTGTATTGTTCATTTATTATTAAACATATTTAAACATTTCAATTGTGGCTGGTCTGTCTAGAGATATTTAAGCTTTTAGAGTACTTGCATATCTATTTGATGACACTGTGGGCCACTCCTAATAGCCTTGCTCTTGGCCAAACTACCATTTGGATTAATAATAACATTACACAGTAGGGTTGGCCACCCTTTGCTAAGGGCCTTAAAGTAGTTGATAAGTAGTGGCTGGTGGCAGTGGAAACTACCTTACAGTATGGGCAAAAAGGGGGCATAGCTAGTAAGCCTGTGCCAACCTTTCCCAGGTGTGTGTGTGTGTGTGTGTGTGTGTGTGTGTGTGTGTGTGTGTGTGTGTGTGTGTGTGTGTGTGTGTGTGTGTGTGTCAAACCTCAAAGTGTGTGTGTCAGCTACTTGGGCAGGGACAAGAAGCACTGGTTGGACAGAGAGGGTCCTGGCAGTCTTAGTTTGACCACTCAGCTGAAATCTCAACCATATAGCTCTGCCAATAGGGAGTCTTATTGGGGATCTGGAGAAAGAGGGAGAAACCAGCCCCAGACTGGCTGTGGTCTCTGTGTGCTCTTAAGGGAAATCACACTTTACTATGTGTGTACTTGTCATACTCCCAGTGTGTACAATCCCACTGTTGCCAGTGGTGAGGATTGAGGCTCCTTGATTACTGGGCCAGTGTTGGGGTGTCCCATATGTCATTATTTACTGGCTAAAATCCTTGGTGATTTGCCAGAAAACTACAAATTCCATGAGGAACAGACCAGATAAATGAGACAAAAATCTGGACATCCTGCAAAAATCTGGAGAGTTGAAAGGCATGCTGAACACACATCAATAAAATGAGTACAACACTGAAAACTGTTGACATATGAGAATCTAATCTATCTGTTACTAACAATATTGGATGTGTACTACTGTATGCATTATCAACCAAAACAATTAGTAATGAGTAGCCTGAAAAATCAAAACATTGTGAATTGGCTTGCTGATAATGAACTGCTGCAATCAAATGGATATATTTTCATGTGTCATTCAACCTAGACTGTAACTGTGTTTCTATATAAACACCCAAGGTGTTTGAGGTATATGCAATGACAATGTTGACCTGCAGGGTGTGCTGGATATGAGCTGCTGCAATCAAATGTGTATCGGCTCAAGTGTCAGTAAACCTAAGCTATAACTTTGTTTCTACAAAAACATGCAAGGAGTCTGAGGCCGATGCAATACAAGTGTTGACCTGCAGGTTGAGCTGAATATGGACTGCTACAATCAAAAGTGCATAAGTTCAAGTATCAGATAAACACAAGGTGCCTGAGGTGAATGCAGTACCATTGTTGTTCAACTGAAGAGCATACCACACAATCTGCAAACACTGGCAGAGCAGAATCCCAGTCACTCCGGGAACAGGCAGGCTCAATCACCAGAAAGCACAGCCAAACATACAAGTAGGCCAAACTATGCATCACAAACCAAAGCACCAACACTTATATAAAAAAAAAAACTTTTACCATGGATGTGTGACAGATACACCAATACAACTTTTATTAGGTTGTGGAGTACATTTCAAAAAATGTGTGCTGAAACAATAGCTCAATGATCATAAAATATCATCATTGTTAGATTCTATTCACAGTTGTAAGCACAGCTACCATGTGAAGATGTCACTTACCTTACTGCTGCATGATGGATATTCCTGCATTCTAATCAATATACATGTTATTGTGAAAAATACAGGCATGTAAACAGGGGACGATGCATTTCAGTTCATTAAATATGTAAAATAATCAACATACCTCTCTCCCTCTGCTAATCCTCAAGCCTGTGCATCTGCTCGATGCGCATGGCTCTGTTCTGACTGCGATCCTCCTCACCTAAAATCAAAAAATAGAATGAATGAATAATATATACCTCAAATAGCATGGGTATACATTTCTTACCACAATTTGTAGACAATACTTTAAGAAGAACATTAGACAATCACAATACACAGTTGACATTTTTACATTCAGGTGTTAACATCATTGAAGACAGATTGTAGGACATGAGATTCATACCTGCAACCACAATCTACATCCAAATTCTAACCTTGAGAACTAGCTGCCTACCTAACAGATCTTAACTGAAAAAGCATGTTTTGCATGCAGTGAACAGAGTTTATGTTATGATATCATCTGGATGGGAGATGGTCTACTAATAATGATCTTGGCTTAGGATTGTAAAGTATGAACATGTGTTGCTCATGCAGCTAAACAGTTGAAAAATTGCATTCATGTTATCACTGTGTTCAGAAACATTAACAGTGATGGAGAGCACAAATTCCTCAGTCAGTGTGACAGTGTCATTTAGCATACAGCTTCTGTGAACAGAACCATACAAGTTGCTGTACATTATGGACACAGTAAAGTATGTCTGAGGACCATGGCATTCCCTGATAAGTTGCACATCACTAGGAAAATACATAAATCTTTCCTGTTCTTCATTTCACCTGTTAGTCTGCCCATCCAGTTCCTCAAAATTTGAGGATAATGTTGTTCATAGGTTCATAGGTTTGTACTAGGCTAACTGCCCTTGCAAGCCATTTAAAGCCTAGCCAGTTATCCCCTGTGAGATTCAAACCCTGTACCTTGTGTTTGTAAGACAAACACCTTAACCATTAGGCAAGTGATTTTTATATTTCATGAGAAACATCCTTCATAGCATTTTTGCAAAGTATACCATATTAACCAAAAAGTTGCTCAAACATATAACAGGATTTAACAAGATGTACTGACCCCTTGGTAAAATACCTGATGTTAATGGAATGTTACAGATTACGTATATTATAGCAGAAGTTCGCAGAATAACGGAGTTATTTGTAACTACCTTCAAGATACACATTAATATCTATAAGTGTAATATGCTTCTATAAATAAATACTGTAGATATATTAAATCAAGATAACAAATTGTGACATATGTGTAACCCTTTCTGAGTTTGAGCGCACAGCATGCCAAAGTGTAGACATGCTGGCCTGTATCCTTACAATCTGAGCTACCAGCTAGCCCATGTTGTTCCTATAAAATAGATACTGCTCAACCATCTCTGCTATAAGAAAGCTTATGTTATCAGATCATTACGAATTACGGTCATATTTGTAGAAATTCGAAGACTATCTCAGTGAGTAGTTACTATGCGCAACATAAACATTAATATAAAGTATTGCAACATGGTGCTTCCAAAAAATGCTATACATGAAGTTAACCAAGGTATCAAGTACAGATATATCCCCATGTGGATTATTACCCACAACACACCAAAATTTAAACAGGCTGGCCAGTTACTTTACAGGCCAAGCAAACAGTCAGCACATAGTTCTTAAACCAATGGGCATTGCTTTACAGACTCTGTTATTAGATAACTGATGTTATCAGAACATCATGGCCATGTTTTTATAAATTCAAAGACTATCACAGTGAGTCTCTGCCATGCACAACATTACTATTAATAAAATATATAGCAATATGTTTTTTTCCAAAAAATGCTATGTGTGAAGTTAACCAAGATAACATGTACAAATATATGTTTACCTATGTGGATTGGAAACCACAGCAAGCCAAACTTTAGAGAGGCTGGCCATTTGCTTTACAGGCCAAGCTGGCAGTCAGCAAGAGTTTCATTTTAGAAAACAGGTACTGTAGGTGTTTATTAGAACTCCTGTGGAAAATGGACTCTCTATTCTCAAACACAACTGGGAAAAACTGGAACCTTCTACCTATTGAACTTACTTCCCTTCCTTCCTTACCACTCTTCAGACAAAAACTTAAAACCTTCCTCAAAACACACTGGCTATGCCCTTGTACCAACCCTGACTAACCTATCATTAATGCTACTAATATATTTTCTAACTGTTCTCTCTCCACTAATTTAATCTTCTTTAGTTCAATGATAAGCATCTAGTAAGAACCTGGATACTATTTTTTAGCCACTAGCATACTTATATTATCTTGCTCTAAACTTTGTATATAGTTTTATGTTATTTTACTGTTAAATGTATATAATATCTTCTATTTCTACTTATTGTTTTTTTTTTATGTAACAATTACTTATTGGCTGTTTGTATATGTCTTGGAGCTTTAAATGGACATATATCCAGCTGGACTAGCCCGGTCAACAAATAAAATAAATAAATAAAATGGATGAATACAGAAAATGCAAACAATTTTTGGACCTTTTATTGTAAAGAAATAACAGCTATCAACACATAACTAAAAACATATGTATAAGCAGTCAGGCAGGAATTAATTTTTAAATTAAATAATCGTGTCTGTGTAATTGTTAGGAGGAATGATGTAATGAAGTTAAATACATGTTTTTATTCCAACATATTATGGTGCAATACATAATACTGTGGGACTATAATAGAAAGCTACAAAGTGTGCAGTCATCCACAGTCTAGGTACTATAAGCCTCTGTGATGCATGACAACAGTGGCTGTTTGAAATTATGTAGTTAGATGTTGTAAAACACATGTACATCTAGAAAGGGCATACTTATGCCTTACTTAGCAGCTAATGCATGATCATAAAAACATCCATCTGATATATATGGGACAGAGAAAGATCTGTAAAATCTGTAGCAATCCTCAGGCATGCATATTGACACTCACTGCAGGGATCTACTGGCTGCCATTGTACCTCAGCGACCCTCCTTCAAAGCTCCTCCACATCCCTCTGATGCAGGTCATCATAGCAGTGATGAACCTGCACTCCAGTCACTAGAGCCCCACCCTCTGTCAATACTGCCTCATGATCCAGTTCCACACGTTGATCATGGTCTCTGATGCAGGTCATCATAGAAGTGATGGACCTGCACTCCAGTCACTAGAGCCCCATCCTCTGTCAATGCTGCCTCATGATCCAGTTCCACATGTTGATCATAGTGAAGTCGCTGTGTCTGGCTGTCATCCTCTGTTCCAATGCAGCATATATGGCCAACATATGACTCGTCTCCTCATCGGTCCAGTTGAGTGCATGTACATGTCTTAGCCTCCTCAAAACATCCATCATGATCTTCAATTTGAAGAAGTCTGGAAAATATAAAAACAGAGAAATGCCCACTGAGGTACCACTCAGTTTGCAGTTAACAATAGTCTGACAGTAAATGTATCAAAATTAATATTTGAAAGTGGCACTAATGTCATGTTATCAGGTCACTGGAAGATAATGGGCACATGCCACACATAGTACCATTTACCAATACCTATTGGGTGTTTACACAGTGCACCTGGGTCTTTCGATGCATAAAGACAATTTATGTGGATGTGCATGAGTGAGATTCCAAAAACATGAATTTTAGTGAACATCATTATGTGTGGTGCAGGTACTTAAACATGGGTGCACGCAAGGTGCACTTTGTTTCTATGATTTGGAGAGAGAGGTACATTAGCAACTGTTAGCATTTCTGTTTTAGTGATTATTAAATCTCTTAAAGTTAGTAATTTCAAAAGGTACATGTTTAAATTAATATGTACTGAAAATGTTAATTTTAACAGAAGTTGTTGTAAGTTACTGGAGTGATGTTGACTTGAACTTTATGCATGCAGGTGTTGTTCTTCTAAATAATTTATTTCAGTCCCTTATGCAGTTGTATAGACAGAATTCCGTTGCAAATTTTAACAGCATATGAAGGCCGACTTATGGATGATTTACAATTCTTACTGGTAATTCCTTGCATTCTGTTGTGTAATTACAGAAAGCTATGGATTCTGACACTAGCTGTATTTAGTATGCAATGTTGATATTAAGGATATTTCTTAATTCATATCTCCTAAGAAAACTGTTAAAAACACGTGCTTTTGCTATTATGGATATGTCTTCAGTGAGGATTCTTAACAAAGGTATTATCAGTACTTGCTCAATATACTAAGGATCCATACTGTCCATGGCCTGGCTACTGATCCTGAGGTTTACCCACGTGTTTCATAAGTTCTTCATATTGTTATTTACTGTAGTATTTGAATGTGACATGAAAGCACATTTATGTGGCATGGAGCTGTAGTCTTTTGACCACCACATAATATATATGTATTGTCAGGGGTTCTAATCCTACTCACAAACTGTAAAGATTTTATAAGTTATGTGAATTTTGCCAATGTTATGTATGAAGGCATCATTGCTATTAGCAATATGTCACATTATTATTTATCACACACAGTGTTAAACAGGCATTTTCACTGCACATGAATACATACTGTTTATGTTGACATATGTTGTTCACATAATGAAATGCATAAATGGGCTCAAACATGAATATTATCATGTGCATATCACTGTCTTTCAGATGCCCAACAATCCTAGGGGCGACAAATTCTCCCCTCAGGAAAATGACATCCTACTAACTGCCAACATGGAAGGAGACTCCTAGGCTGTTCAGGTGATACTGTTTGGAGAAATGAAATCTGGATGGACCTAACCAACATGACCAATGCAGTTGGAGGTCACAATTGATTCCATGAGGTCTGTAGATAATGCTGCTCAGACATGATCCTTTGTGCAGCTAACAGAGTGATATGTTATGAGAGATTGAGGGATGCCACCAGTGGTGGGTCACCACTGACCCCCAATGACATCACATTATTTTTGGCCTCACTGCCTACAGCAAGAGGGAAACACTGCATCTCTGATGGTGGAATTGAAGCTAGAGTTCCAGGAAGGACATGTATGTCTTTATTTCCATTACAGGCCTGTGTATTGGAACAATCACCGCATATTGTGGTAGCATGCATATTCATGTATTACTGTTTTTGATTTACAGCAGCAGAGTTGAGCCATGAACACACTTCCACACAGGGTGAGGAAGATGAACGCGAGTCTAATGATATGTATTGATACAACTGAGTTACAGACAGAGCAGTCCCAACAACATTAATTAATATTCACAGGTCTATCTACTTTGGGACTAAGCCAGGATTCAGCAGGTGAGTGTGTCTGTACTTTTACTGGGAAGACTACCTTGTGAGTGTTTTGACCTTACTTCATGGCAATGCTGTTTACTATTATATTATTGTTTTCCTGCCATTGTATACTACAAGTACATCAAGTGGATGGATATAAGCCATATATTTTCAAGTGCAAACACACCAGGTATGTTACAGAAAAATTGTCATAGCTTTCAACAATATGTAGCACATGTGACACCTGGCATTTTTGTCACTGTTTGTCAATACAGGCCCATCTGGTGTATAGTTGCAACATCCATCACATGAGTGTTTGCTGCCCATATTACTGTGTTGTATATGTGATACTGTCAGTATTCTTTTTGATAAACACATGACTGTGCTGTGTTTCTCTTTATTTTCCCACTGCAGGATCCAGTGTATGATCGACAAACTCTCCACAGCACGAGTCTGTCAGTGGTATTTTATTGAGTACGTTTCATACCTTTCCTTGATATTAAGCCTGTAGTTGACCTCCATTAATACTGTGTCCTTCTTACCATTCCTAGTCAATCTGCATCAACGTCCTGAATTGCACATACAACTGGTATGTGTATGTTACATATTCTGCATGCTTTAACTGTGTTCAGCTGGTTAATGGTGTAAATGATGTGATCACTCAACCACTAATGCTGTTTCTTTCCTCTACACTAGTTGCAGTTCATTCCTCTCCAATACCACCATCTTCCCATGAGTTTTTGCCATTTTTTTACACATCACTTATCTCATGTATGTTAGCCATGTAAACAGATTATATACTTATTTTATGTAGATTCCATGAAACATACATACAGTAGACTGCAAGCAAAGTAATTATTATTTGTAACTTTACAGTGAGACATATATGCCATATGCCTTTGATGATATCCATCATGTGATGTAGGCACATTGTCTTGATCTGTGTCTTTGTATCTTGTAGCACATCAACTATCTGTATCATCCAGTAGTCCAGCCAGTGATCATGATGTTGCTCAAAACGTGTCTCAGCATGGTAGTATGTTCCCTGGCACAGAGGGATTTGAGTTGTTTGGTGAGTCCATCCATGAGTTTTTACAGTGATGTTGCAGCAGATGTAGCCTCAGATGTGGAGGTCTACTTGTCTAGCCATTCAAAGGATGCTGTCACAGTGGATGCTGAACAGGGTGAAGCCATTGACCAACACACCACAGCTGAGAGCATTGCTGCTGGTAGTTCCAAACACAGCTAGGAACAGGGCATCATGGTAGATGTAGGCCAGCAGATGTTATGTATGGCCTGGTGTCAGAGAGTGTCCACCTCCTGCTGCAAACAAATGAGTGGTCACAGCAACAGCATCATTCAGATGTCTGTGCACTTGTGCCACAGATCATGTGGTACACCAGCTATGTGTCATGCATGAAGGACAAGAATGCAGACACAATGAGATTATTGCTGCACTGGCCACTCAGAATAAGAATGTGCTAGCTGTGGGATGGCCAGTGGAAACCCAGGGCTATATGGTACTACAGCAGTGTCGTACTACCAGAAGAATTCTACATTTCCTGACTTTGCTCAGCAGACTGCAACCTGGGAGAGGCAGCCACCTGTCTGCAGAACAACCATTGGCCATCAAGAATCACTGTCTGTGGTCCAACTTGCACATAGTTCAACTATTGGCCCAGTTTACTGTAGTCTCACCAGTCACAAGGCCTTCAACTCGCAGTCATGCTCTCTCATGAACCATTCATTTCTTTGCAGAGCAACCAGGGAAAGATGTGTCTGTATGTGGATAGGGCAGAGTGGACTGTGGTGAAAGATGTCAGAGAGGTCACTCTAGACTGTGTTAGAGTATGTCCAACAGTGTAGTACACATAGCTGGCTCATATTATTGCAATACAAATGTACTTTGATATGTGTTTTCTGAAATAAAATTTTCTGCATTATGTCTTACATGATTTCTCTTTTTTCATGTTATTATATTTTAGAGATATTGATGTGTAGCAATGATGTGTCCCTTATTGTTTACCATACAGTGATACAGCAATCTGAGTGCTTATTTATGCCTGTGTCAGTTGTGCCCTGAGCTGATGATCCCTGTTTTAACACATTTGCATATGTTCATGTTACAATTGTGTTATGTGTGATGCTCAGTGTGTATATCTAGTGGGTAATTACCTTTAAATGCAATCTGTTTTGCTGTGGTAGGTCAACACCTGAACATCAATGTTCAGTCTGTGTACTCATGTACATGTGACTTGTCATGATTCAAATATTTGGGTCAGATGCTGATGTGTTGTCTGGGCCTGCAGTTGTGGTTGCACATTACATTGCCTTTACCTTTGTCTTCTGTCCCATATGTCCTCCTGCTTTTCCTTTGATACCTGTGGGATGTCCTCTTCAGACATTTGGGGTTTTTAGGGTGTCACCCACACCTGCAGCTGGAAGACAACCATTAGCACATTGTGTAGCATGGTGCACACTGTTATCATCTTTGCTGCCTTTTCATGTGTGTATTGCAGTGCATCCCCAGATGTCTCCAGACTTCTGAACCTAGCTTTCAATACACCAAACACATGCTCTATGGAGTTTCTGGTTGTTGCATGTGCTCCTGTACAGGGCTTGATGGTTCACTGTACATGGCCATGGCTCAAGTGGATACCCACAGTCACCCGCTGTGGGTAATACAAATACATTTGCTCATTATGGATATTGTTGTGAGGGGTATCCTTAACTTGCATCCTAGCTATGTTTCTGTACTTACCCAGTAGAAGTCCCTCAGGTATTTCATCTTGCTGGAATGCAGTCCTCAGTCCACTTTCCCTCCAAACAGCAGCATCATGGACACTTCCAGGGTGTGATGACATGATGTTTGTTATGCTGCTATCTTCTACATGCACAACTTAGCAGTTGGTGGATGGCCATCCCTTTCTGTTTATATAACAGTCTGCTTCTAGATGTACTGGTGTCTTGAAAGGTATGTGTGTGCAATCTAAAGCAGAGTACATGTGGGAAGTTTGATATGCTATCAAACTGGTGCATCACAGTTCCCTGCTCCAATGGGGGTGGATGGAAAGTGTATGTAGTCATCCACCTTGCTGCATATTGCTTCCAGAAATTTTGAAAGGATACGATTGGCAGCTGTCTGTGATACTCCCACAGCATCCTCCATGTGTCTTTGGAATGTCCCATATGCAAGTGCACCCAGGCTGAGGCACAGTTTGGTTTACAGGGGATGGGGTTTCTTTGCAGTGTCTTCACAGACATGTGTGGGGCACACATGTTGTAGACAGCCTGTAACAGTTGTCTGTCTAGACGGTATCTGTCTATTATTTGCTGGTCTGACAACTGGTTTAGTTGCAGCCTTGCTCTGACTCTAACTGGTTGCCTTCTATTGCCACAGCCTCAATTATGGCTTGCATCACTGCAGCCTGTGCAGTATATTAACAGCAGGTTGCACTTTAATATATTTTTTGATGTTTTGCTACAGATTTTGCTATAATCTGTAGTATTCACTTGAATTCCTTGATGTCTGGAAAGTATGCACTCAAGATTTTAGAAACAGAGTCGGTGAGGTGGTTTGTCACATTTGAGTTGCACTGTGTACACACAGGTCTTAATGACATCTCTTTTAAGCCTTTTTTTAAAGCTAGACCTCTCAAACACTAAATATAGGACTGTCTTTTATATATTTTTTTATGTTTTATATTTGTTTTATTTGCTTGCTTTCTAGTTGTGATATTTTTCATTCAGATAATTGTTGCTTTGATTGGTGCCTTAATTGACTGATTAACTTATGCTATTTAAGTGCTTTTGTTGCTAGTTGAAAACAATCTGATGAAGCGGTGAGAGCACACCATGAAAGCGCTAACTTTCTTTTCTGTGCATTAAAATTTCTTGTTTTACCTTCAGCTGTGTTAGTTTCAGTACTTTTTATTTTTTAGTAGTTTCTTGTTATTGTACCGTTCTATTTTTATTCTCAGCATATTTTCTGCACTTTTGGAATTCTTGGTTGAGAATAAAGCATGGCAGATGGCAATGATGCTGAAGTGACTTTTAATCCTTCCAGGAAAGCTTCTTCTATCAACAGAGTGGCTAGTGATCTCCTTAACAACATTATGGAAATTGCATCTAACCCCCTCCTTGCTACTGACCTTACCTTGACTTCTACATTTGATTTGGATATAGACAAAACTTGCCCACTTTTCATGAAAAAATTTAAAAAAACTGGAAAACAAGCTTTAGAAATTTAAGCAGCTGCAATGGCAAGGCTTTCATCTGGAAGCATCATTAAAGCATAAGGTCATACCCAGGGGCCTAATAATTCTTAATATGCCTAGTTATGGTAATGTATACCCAGACCTGATAATGAAATGGCAGTCATTTAATCTGCAAGCAAGCGCCGGTTACTTGGAACTTCTTATCGAATTCCTTTGTCCTGAGAGGAAATAATTGCAACATCAGATCTCAGTTCTGCAGGATGAAATTTATAGTTCCTTTCCTGTTGATTATATGGGAGACAGACTCGATAACCTCTCTGATAACATCTTTGCTTATAAGAAGAGGTTACAGTCTACGAAAATAAAGAAACTGCAACATGACATCAAAGATTTTACTACTGGAGTGGTTTTTGCATGGGGTTGGAGTAACCAGCCATGAACTCGGAAGATGCACCACCTATATTGGATTCTTTGCGTGAAGCTACCAGTGAATCTTTCAACTAGTCTGTATCTTTAATGGGAGGTGCCACGAATACCAATTCCACAGAACTGACTCAGTTTACCAGAAGTAGAGCTGAGTCACTACACCAACTTAGTACCACTGAGGTAGCACCTCTGATGCATCTTCATAAAAAAAAGGAAATCCCATTCTGAAGATAATGGCGACTCCACCACTAACATCAACATTGGAGCCAGGCCTAGAATCACCACTTCTTTTCAACTGTAGAGCCCTTTTCCTATCAGGGACTGGTCATAGAACTGAGGGAGGAAGGGCAGACTTTACCACCTCCCGAGTACAGAAATGAATGGCAACCAAACAGGTCAATGGAAACAGACGATAACAACTTGGCTTTTATTATTTCTTATGTACAGCTTACTGCCGCACAGTTAGCATTGCTGAACAAAGGTCTATCATTCATCCCTGCCAGAGAAGCTGAGCTAACTAGTGTCTTAACTGATCTTAGATTGTTTGGTAGGACTCTTACATTGAAAGATATGCTATCTGGCACTGTTAATATTGACACTGCTTCCTTTAGAAAACCCAGCACCTTTATTCCACCATCCAATGCCAAGATAGAGACTTTTATTCAGACTTGTGAGAAACAAATAAGAAGAGAGTTTGAATCCAATAGAAAGAGGAGACACTTTAATCTTAATAATGATGAATATACAGCCTTCAATGAACTCAAGAATTTGATATCCTTAGAGATTAGACCAGCATATAAGGGTGGTGGAATTGTTGTGCTAGACAAGGACTTATACCGAACAGAAATACATACATTGTTGTGTGATGACACAACTTATGTTTGTATTTCTAAAACTGCTGTTTATGGTATGATCAAGAAGGGTCTATATTAGATAAACAATAGTTTATCTTACCGAACGCTGACATCATCAAAAATCCCGGAACTCGAAACTGCAATTGTGGGGGGCTGTGCCTCCCCACACCCCCTGCTAAATATATATTCCAACTCCAAGATAGCACTACAGTGAGGAAAGGGCAAATATTCCCATCTTCACTGTACTGCGATCTCACAATTCTGGCTTCTGGTTCTGGGATTTTCGCTCATGTTAGCATTCGGTAAGATAAACTTTTGTTTATCTAATATAGACCCGATCGAGAAGGCATCCTTCTTTACCTTTGATCTACTTATGACGGCTATGATTGATAATAAGTTGTTTAAATATTTTGAAGTACAGCAACCACTAATACTGATCATTTATGGCTTACCCAAAGTACTTAAAAATCTAACATTGCCGCCCATGCGCCCAATAGTGTCTTGGAAAGGTTGGGTAACCGAGCCACTTCCTATCTATATCGAAAAGAATTTACATTCTCTGCTAGACACCTGTGACACTGTCCTAAAAGACACTAGGATCTTTCTACAAAGATTATATGTGGCTACTTCTGATTTGAGTGCTGACTATCTTTAAGTGACAATGGATATAGAGTCACTCTTTACTGTGATTCCCAATATTTGGGTCATAGAAAATGTCAGGAAATTTATGCATGTCAATCACTGTTTTACTGAGGACAAGATCAATTTAATTTGTGCCCTTCTAGAATTGGTTTAAGAAAATAATGTCTTTCTGTTTGAAGATCAATTCTATACACAAAATGTTGCCGTGGCGATGGGCACAGACTGTGCCAATAGCTACGCCAACATTGTATTGGTACAATGGTAGAAAGATGTCGTACGTCAAGCTGAGGGCTTCTCTGAACACATTTTATGGTATGTAAGATTTGTGGACGATATTTTTTTTATTGTGGAAGGGGACTGTTGAGAGTCTCATGCAGTTTACAGAGTTTTTACATCAGTCTACAGATTTTTTTAAGATTTACTTTTAAATATTCTTTTGATGAAATTGAATTCCTTGTTGTTAAGGTGAACAAAACTGATGTGACTAGCCTAGTAACTAGTATTTATAGGAAACCCACAAGAAAGAATAATCTGCTCCATAGAGATAGCATGCATCCTAGGCATTTTACCCGGAATGTTGTTAAGGGGCAGGTGTACAGGGTTATGAGACTCCACAATAATGACAAATAGCTTGCCGAGGCCTTGGAGACCTTGAAAATGGATTTTATAAAGAGACCCTATAAGGAAAAGGATATTGACAGTTGTATTACTGATGTATTTAAGGAGAGAGTGGGCAAATGTAGGCCATACTACGATGTTGTATCTAACACTGAAGCTACAGCAAAGAACAGGATTGATTAGGTTTCCTCTCACATACTCTTCTGATGTTAGTAGTATATGCGACATTGTTAAAAGGAACTGGGGCATTTTGGATACTGTAGATGAGTTAAGAAATGCAATAGACACTGTTCCACACTTTTCTTTTAAAAATAACAAATCTTTGAAAAGGCATTTGTGCTATAATGCTTCTAATTCTAACAAGGTTTTACAGTCAGAGAGGCATGGCACTTTTAAATTGCACAGCTTGCAAGTTTATACACTCTAATCCTATTTACATACACCCTAATATGCACTTTAAAATAGATACAAACCTTTATACTGATTGCAGGACCAAGAACAATGTTTATTTCAGTTACTGCACTGTTTGTCATGCTTTTTATGTAGGCATGAGTAATACACAACTCAAAGACAGGGTTTTGAAACATCAGAGAGACATTAGAAACAGGAAAGACACTAATGCTCTTGCTAAGCATATTATGTGTCAGGGACTTGAACATAATTTTAAATTTCTTGTGCTAGAGATTATTCCTGGGAGTCTAAGAGGGGGAGGCCTTAGGAATCGCACAGAATCTGCAGAGCAAAAATGGATTCTGCCTCTTAATGCTGATAAGACACCAGGTCTTAATGAAGTTGTCTCTCTTAAGCCTTTTTTAAAAGTTAGACCTCTCAAACATAAAGTATAGGACCGTCTTTTATATATTTTTTATGTTTTATATTTGTTTTATTTGCTTGCTTTCTAGTTGTGATATTTTTCATTCAGATAATTGTTGCTTTGATTAGTGCCTTAATTGATTGATTAACTAATGCTATTTAAGTGCTTTTGTTACTAGTTGAGAACAATCTGATGAAGTGGTGAGAGCACTAACTCTCTTTTGTATGCATTAAAGTTTTTTGTTTTCCCTTCAGCTGTGTTAGTTTCGGTACTTTTTGTTTTTTAGTTATATGTTTGGAACCAGTCTGGTGTGTCCAGAATCCCTAATTGTCCTACACTGAATACCTAAGGAATCGTGTCCGCACCAGGTGTGTTGTAGTCTTCCTTCAACACGCTGCACTGTCCGTAAATTGCTTCCATGAGCTTTACAGAATCCAGCTCTGTATGTTTGTTTTCCAGAACTAGGCATATACAGTGCATTCAGACAAATAAAATGTTAATACCATACTCAGGCAATTGCACTACAAAAAAGGAGGTGCTGAAAATGATTTACGTAGCCCTAGTCTGTCCATGTGGGAATATTGAGAAACAGCATAGAACTGCAGCAATATAGTAGAAAACAAAGTGAGAGAAAACAAAATTCTTGAATAGAGTCAGTGAGCTAAACATTTAACTTTAACAACACTTTACAAAAAAATGTATTTTATTTAATTCTAAAAAAAATCATGAGTAATATAATGATTTTTATGACATAAATAAACCAACTGTATTGTGCAAAAGTTAAAAGATAAAGCCACAGAGTGTTTGTCTCCTGCGCGCTTTTACACATGCCTCTAAGGATGCTGCTGTAATGAGATGTTGACACGAGAGCTCTGAATGTTGCCATAAATAGCATTCAATTTTTTTCTCTTAATGTCAGTTTTTCCTTGATGGATTAACATCTGGGAGAAAAGTTTCTGAATGTTAGTGATGAAAAAATATCTTGTGAGAAAGAACTTCAATGAAACCTGAAGTAGTGTCAAGAAAATTGCATTTCTCACTGTCTGAAGACCAGCACAGAATTTTCTGTCAGATCCCCAACAGGAGCAAGCATACACAAGGGCAGCTGCTTTAGGTAGCAGACTCAGGTTAATTCAGTGGCAAAGAGTTGTTTTTCCTGAAGTACATTTGCTAACTGACTCTCATTTCTATTTTGCTGTGGTTTTTGCACAATGCTTATAAATAGTGTGATATTTTCTGGCTTACTGGAACTCGGCATTTCGAGTGCCAACATTTCAAGAGGGAGCCTATTATTTCAGTATCAATTTAACTATATATTTTAGTTGTATACAGAAGTGCACATGCATGTTATTCCAAAAGCTTTATTAAATCTTTCATATCATTAACCAATGCCGCGGTGGTGCAGAAGTAGCATTGTTGCCTCACAGCAAGGGGTTCTCCCATTCAATTCTCGGCTGGAGTGTGGGGAGTGCCTTCTGTGTGGAGTCTGCATGTCCTCCCCGTGGTTGGGTGGCATTCAAAAGACATGCGTAAATGGGCATGCCTTCGTTGAAGGTTGGACGTTGAGCTGGCACCTCGGCATTCGTGAAAATCTACTGCCAATCATTAGCGGACCGGAGTTCCACTGTGGTGACCCCTAACCAGGAAAAGCTGAAAGACAAACAACAACAACATATCTTTATACCCACAAAAAATGTAATTGTGTCAGGTGGGTAAAGTGAACTGTACTGGTGAAATACATCAGACAGGGAATATTACTGGTGATTGCCAGGAAATTTATAGCTGGCGATAGAGTGTTTGGGATCATCTAGTTATCCTCTTCTAGTGTTAAGTGTGATACCTGTTAGGCAAAATGGGCATATTTGTAACCATTCAAGCTTTTTCCTTACCACTTTGCTCCATGGAGTGTGTAAAACACCAGATGTCTGTAAGTTAAAGGCAATGTTTACTGTCACAGCTGTCTGCGGTTCTGTCTCAGAAATTTGCATATTGTAAGACACAGGTGTAACCAGTTGTTGGCATCAGTTTTTACATCTAATAATGATATTATACCCCCCAGTTATGATATCACTATTAGATATAAAAGCTTTGCTCAAGAATTCTGAACAAAGACAAAAATAATGGGAGACAAAGGCCCAAAATTAGAGAGGATTTTTAAGTGTTGCTCTAATTCATTTAAAAACACGTTAATAAAACAATAGGTTTTGCATCAACATGCATTTTCTGAACAGTATGAAGTATGAAACTAGTAACTGGCATTTTTTGCAGATTCCAGTGCTCTGTGATTTCCAAGAATCTCAAAAATGTTATGAGGAACAGGGCAAAAATATGATGTAAAGTCAGTGACTGTTATGAGAAATGCTGCTATCCTTTGCTGTTAAGGGCATAGTTTAGGCACCTTCAACCCATGGCAGGCTGCAATATTGCAGTTCTCCAGTGTCTACAGCACATGGTGTGTCTACATGTAACACTCAGGAAAAGAATACATGATGGTACGACAAATTATATGAATACTGAACCATAACTCTCAACTTGCAGATACTGAAATAGGAACAAAGATCCTTGAAAAGTAGGAATGTTTGGCTAAAAAACTGGACATCTAATCAGCATAAAATCTGAATACCAAATAGCGCATAATTCTTCCTGATTCTAGTAGGAGTTTGGGATACTACTCATAAACATATTTAAAAAATAAAGAATAAAAAATTATGGGAAAATATAATTGCATTATCAGAGTATAATGATTTATTTAAATTATTGTTGCCACTAGTTTGTTGGTCATGTAGTGTGGTTTTCTGTGCACTACACAGCTTCAAAGCATCATATGATGAAGGGGATTCAAAAAATTGTGTAAAGGGGTAAATCAGGTCTGAAAATAGAGACATACCCCCCAAAATTGGGACATCTGGTGCTGGGTAAATTAGGCTTGAAAATAGGACTGTTCCTCCAAAACAGGGACAGTTGAGAGGTCTGACACGAGTTCAGAAGAGAAGTAAAAGATTTTCAGACCACTTTAAAATAGTTAAATTTGTATTAAAAAAGACTTGAAGCAGATCTTAATGTGTGGTTCTACTGTGACATTCAGCAAATGTAGGGGTCCACTATCAGCTTAGCCCTAAGTAACTGACGCTTGAGAATGAATAACTTAAAACTTGTCTAAATCAGTGAGTGAACATATTTATTGTCAAGCATAACATTGCTCTGTGAAAACATATGGCATCATACTCATTAGTAAAGGCAGGCTGCTGATGGTAATTGCAAACACATTCTCTTTCCTTAATTTCATTGTATGTTTACTGTCTTTTTTTTTTTTTTTTTTTTTTTGTGACTGGGAGGATTTCACTGAGTCAGTGGAGCTTCACAGCAGGAAACATTGCAAATATCTGCAGTGACTAGAAGGAATATAACCTGGATACTTAGGAAATATCTTACTCTTCATCTGTAGGGGAACTCCAAAGATGCGTATTCATGGTTTTTGTTTCCATGACATTGGTAGTGGAATGTAAGGGGTCAGAGGGCAGAGTTGAACTAAAGATAGCAGGCAAAGAATGGCTTGGTGTCTGATATCTTAAGAACTTTAGAATGACTGATTCCTGAATATGCACAAGACACATGGAAGGCAATGTCTCAAATGCCCCTAATTTTTGCTCTTGCCCCTTGGAAGTCTGTTCTGCTCCTAATAAAATTTTTCAGTTTTGTGACAGTACAATGATAATTATTGTCAATAAGTGAAAACATACACTGCAGATAATCATTTCAGCTTTCTAATATTTAAAAAAGGGACCCTGATTCTAGCCCTGTATCCTTGATCATTTTTGGATTTGCCTCTATTTCATGATGTATGACATTGAGAGCTTTATACAAATAAATAGATCTTACACGCCTGAGTAATGACCATCTCTAGATTTCAGCTCCAAGATATCAGTGTACCTGTTTTAGGGTTAGAGGGTAAATTTCTTGGTTAGATATAATCCAAGCTTGAAACACCTTTCTCTTATGCAAAATATAACTTTTAAGATAAGTGTTTCCCTGTTTTATGTTTTATATACACACAGCATGTATAAATGTCAATATATATGTTGTCCTGTGTGCTATGCTTCTGTATTTGTATACTTTGCATATACATATGTCATGTTTCATGCACTAATAATGTGCCTCTGGTCTGGATTATCTAATGACAGGTCTCCTTGTGAAGTTAACACATTAACAAACAAATTAATAAACAAAGAGCTATACAATACATTGTAAAGAATGGATTAATTATCACATAGTGGAAATCTGACATGTGCTGATAAATTAAAAAAAATGGTGCAAAAGTTGTTACTGGAATTTGGTATAACTGTAGTAGGGAGAACTGGAAAAATAATAAAAGCAGGCATAGCTTCAATGGGGAGCAGATGAGTCTGGGCCGTGCAGTGGTGCAGCGGTTAGTGTTGTCGCCTCACAGCAAGAGGTTCTCTGGTTCAATAAATGGCTAGGATGCCTTTTGTGAGGAGTCTGCAAGTCCTTCCTGCATTCGCATGGGTTTCCTCCCACATTCCAAAGAAATGCATCTGGAGCATTTCTCCCCAGGCTTCTGCTGAAAATGGGCTCTGTCCCAGTCGGACATTCCTGGTAAACAAATGTTAAATAAAATAAATACAAAATAATTTGATGGGTTAACTTACTCAGCTAAGAAAGAGACACACCAAATCCTGGGGTAGACATGGGAATTAACGGAGGGGTATTAATTCCAGAACCTGCCTCCTGGAGGAACAAAAAGGGCTATATGGAGAAGTAGAAACAGGGGGAACTTGATGCGTCCCTTGGAAATCTTACACAGTGACAAATGAGCTATCCCCCCAAAAAAAATGCCTTTATAACACTGACAATGAATGTAAAACTTATTAAGAAGTAGCTGATATACAAAATAGTTTGCGATGCTACTGATGGGACTAAAGGCAGACACGAAACAGGGAAGTGAAGAAAACAGAAAAAGGACTGGAAAGCGAATTGTATTAGTTATTAATGTTGAATAAGTGAATAGGCTGTGGTTAAGGAAGAAAGGAAGGGTTGAAGAGAAGAAGAAAATAATATGAAAAAGGAATAGGAAAAATGCAGATAAGTGACAAAAGTAGAGGAACAAATTTCACATTCATGAAAGAAAAGACAAAACAGAGTTGGGGAGAGGCTCTGTGCATGTGTGGGGGCAGGTGGTGAAGGAAGCATAGAACTGCTCAGCTTTAGAAAGTACACAATGAAATGAGATTAAAGTAATTAAATATTAGAAAACTAAGTATATATAAAGAAAAGAGTATCAGTAAAAGTAAACAGAGTGACCAGGTGAGGTAAGACAGAAAAGTGCAGCATGATTTCATGAAATGTGGTAGTTAAAAGGGTCTATATTACAATGTCGACAGGGCTGTTCAGAGAACACCGTCGACACATGTACATCGAAATACCTAAATGTTGAATGGCCAGAAAAGAGATTTTTTTCCCATGGGGAAAAAAATCACTGGGCCAACAAAAAACAAAACAAACCAACAGACACAATGAAGTGGGGGGGCTACACCCCACACACCTCCCGATGAGGGGGGCTGGGCCCCCACCCCATTACTTAAATATACCAAATCTAAGATTGCACTACAGTGGAGGAAATGGCAAATTCCCAACAACCGCCCTGCAATTTTTTTTTCCTGTGAAAAAAAATCGCTTTTGTGGCCCTTTGACATTTAGGTATGTGTCGACATACAGGCATTTGATGAACAGCCCTGTCGACATGGTAATATAGACCAGTTTAAAAAGTGTCATCAAGCATCTGATAATATGATGAAAAACAAATATTGACAGATATGGTATTATCAAAATAAACACAGAACTGGAGAACAATGCATAGCATGATAACATACACTATTACATCATAGTGCTCAACTGCCAGATTTTTGCAGAATGTATAGATTTTTGCCTCTTAGTTTTGGTCTGTTTCTCACAAAAATATGTGATTTTTGGGTAAATTATCGAGGATTTAAGTCACTAAATAATAGACAATTGAAATTCAGACTCAATACCTTTCAGAAAATGCATGTAAAGGTAAAACTTGTTATTCTATTAACTAAGTATGCAAGAGCAATGTTTAAAAATGTTCCCATTTTTGAGCCTTTGCCCCCTATTGTTTTTAGCTTTGTTTAGATTTCTTGCACTAAGAGGCTTAGAAGTATGAAGTTACATCCTAACTAAAGCAACAAAATGATAAGAATGGTGTGAAGCTGTGTCAATTAAGTCCAATAAAATAATGCCGAACCTGAAAATATATTGGTCAGTTTATATCTAAAATTTAATTTAATTTATCTAACTAAAGAAATACACCCATGTACACATATAGCTGTGTGTGTGTGTGTGCGTGTAAAATAAAATTATTTATATATTAACAACAGTATTAATATATTAAAAACAAAACAGTCAAAATACAAGTCAGTGTTATGTATTACTAGATTCAACAGACAATCTCAATATAAATCAGAACAAAGCAGTTGAAATATTGAGTAAAATGGCAAGTCTTTATATTAAACATCTGTATAAGTGCATTGTGAATGAACAATGTATATCAAAACTTAATTTTTAATGTGTCAGATGAGCTTGTTTCTTGCTTAGTAACTTCTCTAACCTAGGTTGGATTGATAAATCCCAAATCTAAGGGAATAATAGCTATCTAAACTGTTCCCATGTTTTGTCTTAATAGCACTCATAACTGAAAAGTCCATCTCACACAGGCATATTGAAAGGAATGGAAAAAGAGATCTTAAAGAAATTTCAGTAAGCTCAGGATGTTCATTTTTAACTTTTTCCCAAAATGAAGCAAGGAAGGAAATGTAGTGCTGTGCAGTGAATAGCAGCATTAAGGACCTCCACAGGTCTTTTTCTTTACAATGTACTTAAGGAAAGATTGCATAGATCAGTAACAAACACTTCATGGATCTACACAATGAGTACCTCTGCATAAGATAATATGACTTTAGGAAAAGTGCTTAAGTTGGAGAAGCCCAATGGTGAGCCAGTGATGTCCTGGAGTGAAGCTGGTAAACTTATAGATGGATTATATGCTGAAAGCAAATTTAACAATGATTCTATTTTTCTCATAAGTGATAAGCATTTCCAGGGAAAATGCTTTGCCCAGTGAGTTGTGGGGCTTGCATAAGCAGGCGGATAAGCAGCCTGAAGTTGAACCACTAAGGAGTGCAAGGATGGAAGTGCATCAGTACAACCAGTAAGAAATAGGTGGGTGTACAAGAGAAGAACCAGTTGGGTTATAATCAAAGGAAGAGACCAGTCATATGAGTAAAAAGTAAAAAAGACTACCAATGAGCAAGTTAGTCATTCAGGATTAAATTACTGCATAATGTGATTACACAAATAGTGAGGTGCAAGCATTATTGGACTTTGGAGCAAGGTATAGACTTGTGCCATAGAGGGATTAACTCCTAACTACAGAACACATGATCTGAATTTGAGTAGTATATCAGGTACTTGTTGGTACAAGCAAGGTACATAAGTCTGCCTATTTTAATGAAGGGTGCAAACACTTTGATGAACCACAATGGCTGATCCCCAGTGAAGGCTTAGATGCATACTGGGTGTTGTCTGTTTAGGGGCAGGGGTCAGCCTTAGTCAAACGTTTGTGGATGAAATGTCACAGAACCCACTGGACACCAGTCAGTTGAATGTGATGTGTGCACACAAGGGAGGGGAATAAAGAGTTAAAAGAAAACAGTCTTCAGCAGCAGCAGTGCATCACTGTCCTAGGCAATGCAATCTCCTCACTGGTGCATCACTGTCCTAGGAAGAGCAATCTCCTCACTGATGCTTCACTATACTGGGCAATGGAATTGCCTCACTGATGCTTCACCATCCTGGGCAATGCAGCCTCCTCACTGGTGCATCACTGTCCTGGGCAATGCATTCTCCTCGCTGATGCATCACTGTCTTGGGCAATGCAATCACCTCTCTGGTGGATCACTGTCCTAGGCAATACAGTCTCCTCACTGGTGTATCACTGTCCTGGGCAATGCAATCTCCTCACTGGTGCATCACTGTCCTGGACAATGCAATCTCTTCACAGGTGCATCACTGTCCTAGACAATGCAATCTCCTTGCTGGTGCATCACTTTCCTATGCAATGCAATCTCTTCACTGCCCCAAACATGGATCACATGGGCCAGAGCTAGTCCATGGTAGCTATGGCAGATTCAGCAGACATGCCAGATGAGGCTAGGCTTGGGAGGAAGCTGGTGGTAGGTCTGTAGAGTCAAAATATACAAAAGAATATACTTAGAGGGAGTGATGTTCTGTGAAATCATATTTAACACTTCTCATTTGATAGAAATTTTTATAAATGACTGTCAGAAAAAAGTTAATAAATTCTGTGGAAGGTCTATGTATTCAATTACTTAAACGTACAGATGAAATAAGACAGTGATAGCATAATTTCAAACCACATGCTTTACAGATGTGAAACTAAAAACTGTTTTCCCATAATATCGTCAGTGTTTATCACATGAAAAGTATTTAGATGAAAGCAGAGTGTGGAATGGGTTGTGGAATATGTGGAAGTCTTCAATAATAGATTAAAATAAGAGTGATTCATGTGTCCATCTGAGGGCCATGGCTCTAGGAGTCCCATGGCTGAGCAGTACAGGGCAGTGTTTGAGTGACTGATACTAATTTTTTTAAGTACACATTGATACTGCTGTTGGCTTTTTTTGGACATGCATACACAGCAAACTTTACATGTCTGTTTATTCTTCCTTAAATTCTGATGTTCTAAATTTGATTTTCACCTCTGGGTAAGGTCCATACCTCTCAACATGGAAACATCAAAAATCTGGACAAGGTCCATGAAAAATAGGTACAGATCTGTATGCTGATTAACATAAAAGTAGCATACATAATTATATAACCTCATCCACTCCAATGGAATTATGGGATGCCAACTTTCAAATGCAAACTGAAGAACAGACAACCAAAATATGGCACTTGAGTCCCCCTGCGGGTATTTAAATGCCCCATTACCTGGCTATTTTGCCCAATTTACCATAAAGACTAATGTGCATACTGCTTTACTTCTACATTGATTATTTGGATTTTATTTTTTACATTTTACAGCACAATGCACAAACACTAATAGACATCTGCTAAACAAAGCAATACTGCCTCACAATGAAAATAAACATAGCATTAAAACTTCTCTGCCCTTGAAACTCACATTAATTGAAATAGTATTGAAACCCACACCATATCCAAAGAAAATGCGTCTGGCCAGTGGTGGATAAAGATTGCCTTTGGGCTGTTTTCAAATCATAGGCCCCTTGCACACAAAACAAGAAACATACATGGGTTCTTTGATACACCTTTCTGACTTTATTAAATTATATTCCTTGTATAATACAGCACAGTTGTTAGAGTTAGAGCACATTTTAAATTTACTGTTTGATCATTTTTCCAGTAGGCAATGAAACAAAATGAACAAATGACAAAACTGCCCAATTCAGAACATTTCCATCATAAAAGTCCACACAAATATTTTGTCTTATAATGCAGCACAGAATATAATCATTCTGATTTTCTGTTCCTGAATTTGGGTTAATAGTTTTTGCTCTTTCCACTGAGACACAAATGCCCTTGTGCATGACATTTGCTCATTTCTGTTCTATGTGTAGCTATACCCTTGACTTGTCACACCCACCCCCTTTACAAGTGCAACACAGTACAGTATCAGCAATGCATCTACAGACTGTGGGAGTAGAATCCATAGTCTTTTGCATCAAAAGCAAGCATTTTACCTGTTATGCTATTAACAATGCAAGCAGACTCAGCATAAGCAACACTAAACTTCTCTTCCCCTGAAGCTCTCAGCAACTTGCAAAATCCACTCAACACTCAACTGTATCTCTCAACTTTGCAGCACAAGAAATCTGGAAAAAGCCAATTTTTTTTGGGGGGGGGGGGCAAGACAAAAGCCCAAAAACCAGGGACACATTTTAACCATTGCTTGTATAATTTTGAAAAGTTGCTAGAATAAAATGTGTTACCACCATGCGTTTCACTGCCAAGTCCTGAATCTAGGACCCTGGGCACTACAGTCAGAACAACATACCACTATGCCAAATCAGCAGTTTCCTGAACTTAAATGGCTATCATTTAGTCAATTCAGTTCTCACATCTTACCATAGCTCTCAGTCTCTTAGCACAAAAAACCTAGACAACACCAATAATGGGGAATACAAAATTCAGTTCTCACTTCTCGACATAGTTCTCAACTTGTTAATACAAAAAAACCTGGACAAAGCCAATAATATGGGAATATATTACAGCCCTAAAATAGGGACAAATTTCAAATACTGACCTTATAAACTTAGAAAACTGCTAGAATAAAAGGTTTTGTGTTACCATTTATTTTCTGAAGAATATGAAGTCTGAAATTCAAATGCCTGTCATTATTTACTGAATTCAATCCTTCACTGACTTGCCACAAAAAGCCATAAAACCACATATTTTATGAGGAACAGAACAAATATGAGGCATATTGGCTTAATATCTGAGCTTTGGTCGGCTAATATCTATCTACAATCAATTGGACGTATAAGTAAATTTAAGTACACTTTTATCTGCTCTTTTTCATATAGTACTGCATTTAATTTATTTATTTGTGTTTCTCACTGAATATTAACTCAACTGACATTGTGGCAGTGTCTCTACAGAGTACTTGCTAGAATTGCTGTGTAGCCATTGATAGCAGTGGGGGTAGTTTCACCTCACTGATATTCTGTCCTGCCTTATATATGTGGTACATTTTGGGTTATTTCTGCTTAATATCTGAGCTTTGGCCGACTAAGATCTGCCTGCAATCAACTGGACTTATAAGTGAATTTAAGTACACTTTTATCCGCTCTTTTTCATATAGTACTGCATTTAATTTATTTATTTGTGTTTCTTACTGAATATTAACTCAACTGAAGTTGTGGCTGTGTCTCTACAGTTAGTTCCCCACTGACCCTTCCTGTTCTTGTTTTGGTGTTAATGTTGGTGGCTTTGAAATTGCCCGCCCCTCTTGTAAATTTTTATTTGGATACTCCTTCTGGGCCCATCTCATTTGCTCACTTAACTGAGTGCAGTGAGGTCATATTCTGATTTAAGGCACTCCTACTGTGTACCAAGAGAGCATTTGGGAAGGACAACCCCTGTAGCCTCTTAAACCTGCTTTGTTCCCTCCCTAAAATAAACAAATAAATAAATAAATGAATGAATAAAATATATATACTTTATTCAGCTGCTCTTACGGTAACTGTCTTAGTTGCTGTTCTGATGCTGTTATCTGTTCAGTCGCTCTTACTCTGCACTTATTACTGCTTGTTAGTAGCCTTCTAATTTATTGCCTTCTGCACTTGTTTTTAGTCATTTCTTAATTTAATTGCATTTATTTAAACTGTATTTGCCGTACTTTTGCTACACACTCAAGTGGGCTAGCCTGCACTGCAATTTGAATTGTATTTACTGCTGTTTTAGCTGCTTTTCTGTAAAAAAAATAAAAATAAAAAAATAAAAAAAAATTCTAAGCTTGTTTTCTGCCTTTCCTGTAACTAGTCTAGTCCAGATACAGACTTGCTGTATCCAGGACTGTTGGTAAGCTTCTGAGCCCCTCAAGCCTTTCTGTGTTGGAGTGAAGCCTTATAGCTTATCAGTGGGAGTGGTAAGCACTAGGTAGCCTATCTACCATGGGAAGAGTGGGTTTTGGCCCAGAAATGGTAGTTCATTAGCTGTTTGGGCAGTGTTTCCATCACTTTTTACTTTCTGGTTTAAAAGCCTGTGTTTGCATTTGGTCCCCACCTTTCCTGTAACTAGTGTATTCCAGGTACAGCTTTGCTGTATCCAGGGCTGTTGTTATGCCTCTGAGCCCTCAAGCCCTTCTGTGTTGGAGGGAAGCCTTCTAGCTTATCAGTGGGAGTGGTAAGTGCTAGGTAATCTATCTACTACAGGAGGAGTGGTTTCTGGCCCAGAAATGATAGTTTATTGGCCATTTGGGAAGCTTTTTTATCTCTTTCAACTTTCTGATTTAAAAGCCTGTGTTTGCACTTGTTTCCCACCTTTCCGGTTAGTAGTCTAGTCCAAGTACAGATTTGCTGTATCCAGGACTCTTTGTAAGCTTCTGAGCCCTCCAAGCCTTTCTGTGTTGGAGGGAAGCCTTCTAGCTTATCGGTGGGAGTGGTAAGCATTAGGTAGCCTATCTACCACAAGAGGAGTGGTCCCTGGCCCAGTAATTGTAGCTATTGGCTGTTTGAGCTTTTTTTTCCCATCTGTTTCAACTTTCTGGTTTAAAAGCCGCATTTATGCTTGTTTCCTGCCTTTCTGGTAACTAGTCTAGTCCAGATACGGACTTGCTGTATCTAGGACTGTTGGTAAGCGTCTGAGCCCCCTAAGCCTTTCTGTGTTGGAAGGAAGCCTTCTAGCTTATCAGTGGGAATGGTAAGGACTAGGTAGCCTATCCTCCATGGGAAGAGTGAGTTGTGGCCCAGAAATTGTAGTTTATTGGCCGTTTGGGCAGTTCTCCATCTCTTTCAACTTGCTGGCTTAAACTCCTGTGTTTGCACTTATCCCGATCCTTTCCTGTAAATAGTCTAATCCAGGTACAGATTTGCTGTATCCAGGACTCTTTCTAAGCTTCTGAGCTCCCCAAGCCTTTCTGTGTTGGGGGGAAGCCTTCTAACTTATCAGTAGGAGTGGTAAGCATTAGGTAGCCTATCTACCACAAGAGGAGTGGTTTCTGGCCCAGAAATTGTAGCTAGTGGCTGCTTGGGCAGTTTTTTTCCATCTCTTTCAACTTTCTTGTTTAAAAGCTGCACCTGCCCTTGTCTCTCACCTTTCCTGTAACTAGCCTAGTCCAGATACAGAGTTGCTGTAAACAACTGTTGGTAAGCTTCTGAGCCCCAGAAGCCTTTCTGTGTTAGAGGAAAGCCTTCTAGCTTATCAGTGGGAGTGGTAAGCACTATGTAGCCTGTCTACCACAAGAGGAGTGGTTCTTGGCCCAGAAATTGTAGTTCATTGACCATTATGGCAGTTTGTCCATCTCTTTCAACTTTCTGGTTTAAAAGACAACCCCCGGGATTCATGAAGCTTGCGCCAGGTGCAGGTGTAGGGTAGGCGTTCTAACGCCAAATATGGCCACCGAGTGATTCAGGTACGAATTGATACCACGTGCATTACCAGCATATGCCAGCGCTGCGCAGCTCCCGGAACATGTATGCTAATCACCCCATGCGCAGTAGTGCAGCATGCAAATGAAGGTACATAGCAATTCATGAAGTGATGCAGACGTAGCGTAAGCATACAGAAATGTAAACCAAAAAACAAGGTTTACATTTTCTCAAACATAACATCGGAGCCATGAAAGTGGAACAAACTTACATATGATAATGTTAATATATGCCAATGGCTAAATATATAGCCAGTGGCATAAAAATACATGCACAACACATAATAAATAACATTTACCGCCGTGGCCACACTAACGCAAAGTAAACCTGCAGTGCTGCGGTGCACAAACTGGATCATAACGAAAATATATTTAGACTTTATGAAACTGCAGTGTAACACAAGTTATGAATTCCTCATAATAGTCAATGGCAGGCAGGCTACACCACAACCATGGCGCAAGGATTGCTAAGGGTCTGTGACAGTGCTCGGTGTGGTAACTAGGAATTAGTAGTCAATGCCATGCAAATGAGGCAAGTAATACTGAATTGCAAATGCCTTGCCGGCATGACTGTACCACATGGCGTAGCAGTATAATACAGTGGAGTGGCCTGGAGGTATAAATGACATCAGGAGTTGGATGTGCCACCATAGCTGTAAGCACATTGGAGCATTGCTAATCCGGGTTGCCATTGCTAAGCAAAGCCACAGGATAGGGGTGTGGATGTAGCCATAGCTTTGCTTAGCTGAGAGCACACAAGGTGACAGAAAGAGCATGTGTACGCAGATGACAACGCACTCAAAACCCGGTAAACGGCTGCATGTGGCACGGACCACAGCTGAAACAGGAAGGTTACTGGGAGGCCATAAGGAAATGCCGCAGCTGGGTAATTGGAGTACAACTGAGTAATTAACACTTATTAACTCACAGTGGGTCATTGACGGTAGCTAACAAGGCTGCTCGCAGCAACCTGCAGAACAGGAAAAGGGAGGTGCCAGATTGCAAAGAAAAGAGAACTGTCACAGGAGAACAAAGCAAACCTGCAGTAGATCAGCTACAGAACACATTTTGTAACACAATCCTGGGTTGGGAAAGTACAAAACAAGAAAGCAGGCTGCTGGATGCATGCCTGACAATGGGAGGGGAATCAGGTTGAAAAATGAAGGCAAGGGCAAGAGATGATGCACGGCAGCCAAGTGTAATTCAACACCAAAGGCCCCACAATAGCAGTACCTGTGGTAAAACCCATAAGTAAGATACCCTGCAGCTCGGATTGTATATACACACCCAATGACATCATCAGCTTCCAAAGCACAATAGTATAAAGTGTGAAGGCACCTCACACACACTTGTGTATTCTCAAACACTGCACCATCAGAGTAAACAGTCAGGGAACTTTTAAAATGTACATGTTGGGAGCTGCCATAGTTTTGATTCATCAGCATGTGTTGGAGACTGAAGGTGGTGGTGATGCTGACAACCACCTCAGGCACCGGAGGAGGAGAAAAATGTTCAGACCAAGGGTAACCTACCAGGGGCTAGATGATCTGAAGATAGTAGACTGTTACAGGGTGGACAGGGACATCATACCGCAAATCGTTGAGCTGTGCCGGCCACGCCTCAGAGCCAGAAACAACAGAGGGGAACCCATCCCAGTGGACATGAAGGTATGTGTAAGCTTGAGAATACTAGCCATAGGTACCTTTCAAAGGCCAACTGGAGATATCATGGGGATCTCACAGGTATCAGCATCCAGGGTACTCCACCAGTTCCTGGATGCCATTTTACCACATGCCAATGAGCATATATACTTCTCCCCGAATGCAGGAGGAGTTGGCCAGCAATATGTGCCTCTTCCACGTGTGGCAGACTACCCGGAGGTACTGGGTGCAATAGACTGCATGCACATACACATCAAGTCACCACCCAGTGAGCATGGTAGGTGCTACATAAACCGCAAGGGATACCACTCCATCAACTACCAGGTCATGTGCAATGCCCAGGGCATTATTATGGATGTGTGCGCCGGCAGCCCTGGAAGCTACTACGACTCCCACATCTGGCATGCCTCACAGCTGTACCAGGTATTTTCCAGGGGGGACATCCCATATGACCACCTTGTAGGGGATGCTGGTATGCACTGGAGCTGTGGATGATGACTCCCATCAGAAAGGCACACACACCCATGCAAGAACGCCATAATGAGGCACATGCACAAACCAGAATCATCATAGAGCATGTGTTTGGGATGCTAAAATCACAGTTTTGTTGCTTGGACATATCTGATGGAGCCTTGCAGTACTCTCCAGGCATGTGTGCCCACATCTTTATAGTATGTACCATGCTACATAATATGATCCTGCGGAAACAGCTGCAGCAGGGACATAATGGTGAAGGCCCTCACAGCCCACCAAAATTGCCAAGGGCACCACAGGCACAGAGGGATTCAGCCCACGAATACCCTGTGCCAGCCCCAGTAGGCAGACGGAGGTGTGCCCAGTATGCCCATGCCTTGGCAAAGAAGGAACGTATAGCACATACACTGACAGTGTAGGCCCCTATGGACTGACACACTTCTCCACCTGCACACACAGTAAACATGGATGGCACACACATGACCACCTGCAAATTGTCATGTATAGGTAGTCTACTGTGTGCATCCTACATAGGCAGCCCTCAACTATTGCATACACAACTGCTATTGGCACAAGGTAAGTCAATACCTGAACAGTAAATTAAGCTAACAGCATGTGTTGATACTGTATGTATAGGTTCCTTGGTACATCGGTAGGTACATGCCTAACTGTCAGAGGCCATTCATAAGCCTAGCCAAAATGTGTCTGCTGTCACCACCCCATTGATTAACTAACTGTCCCTCTGTGGAGCAGAGCCAATTGTGGGATCCCTGGGGTGTAACCACTGTTTCCCACCCACTCTGCAAGGATTCCCTGGGGTGTTAATGAGGGGCTCCATATAATGTAATCAGGGATGTAGTTCCAAAGCATGGGGAGTACTCATGACAGGTATCTTTCACCCCAGCATTCTCCAGTTATGGTTGTGGCAAGGTGTAGATCATTACAGTGTGTGGCTCACTGTGACATGAATTCCCATAGCTGGAGCATATCCATTAAGCCTCACTTGGACATACCATTAACAGGTATCATTCATATGTACACCAACTGAGTTACATATTTGTTTGCAGTATTGAGGAACAGCTGTAGTACTCTACATACTAAACACCATAACACTTGTACATATCCCAGATGCCTCAGTGGTAAAGCCATTGACTGTGTCGTTCATGGTCCCGGTTCCATGACCTGCAAGGGCTGTTACGTAATTCTGATGTCCCGAATAAGGGATGTTGGATGCAGGTCATTAAAGCACATTTAAGAACATGTTAACGGGTTTTTGCACCAATAAGTTCCGGTAAGCGGCATTTAAACATGACTACACTGAGATGCGCAACACAGGTCTAACCTTTGCTGAATATCACCCAGATCATGGGCAAAGCCGCTGAAATGTGTGCCATTTACCCTTGTACTAATAGTACCTGCTTTGAGAGGTAAAACGACCACTGTCAGGTGCAGAACATGCAACCATGTACACAGTCTTCACAATAACCTACCACTAAGCTAACTGAGATGTACCAACAGCGGTTGTGTATTGTGACAGGTTAAAACATAAAAGGGCAGACTTTGGGAAATAGTATACACCGCCATGTACCCAATGAAAGGTGTATTCTCTCTCTCTCTCTCTATATATATATATATATATAATATAGAGAGAGAAAGGGTGATAGAGAGATATATGTCGCTATATATGGATATACATATATATATATATATGCAAATATATAGATAGGTTAACAACATCTACACAACCATGGAGGTACATATAAATAGGATACTACCAAATACCGAATGTCTTACTTACCGACGTGCATAATCACGAGGCTTAAAGACTGGAAGACCACAGTACTGAAACACCAGAACCATGAGTACTATTATCACGATGTTAAGGGACATTTAGGTAGTGCTTCTGGTGCTGCAGTTCAGGTAGGTACTGTGTGTAAGTGTGTTTCTGATTGCTGTAGTGTGTGTGTGTGTGTGTGTGTGTGTGTGTGTGTGTGTGTGTGTGTGTGTGTGTGTGTGTTCTGAGTGTGGTGTGTGTTTCCCGGGAAATGTAATGTGTGTGTGTGTGGGTTTGCTTCATGTGTCTGTTTGTGCTATCTCAGAGGTAGATTATTAAAGTAGGTGTGGTGTGGGGTGCACAGCCACCCACATGGGGGGTGTATGGGGGCATGGCCACCAGCCCATACGTAGTGTAGGATGGTTTGTTTGGATGTGATGGATAGCAGTGTGTCTGTGTGTGCGTGTGTGTGTTCTGTGTTTGTGTTAGTTCTGGGAGTATGACTGTCGCGAGTTTGAGTGTTCGGTATTGTGGGGTTTGGGAGTCTGGGAACGGTAATGTGGTCATTGGAAGTGTGTGCATTCCTGAATCCATGGGTATGCCATATACAGCAGTTGAAGTCTTCAAATACGTGTATAACATGGACCATAGCAATCACACATTCCTCCACGACCGAATGTTATGAACAAAGGATATGGAGAGTATATATCTATATACTATTACAAATATGTGCTATGGACATGAGCCAAAGATAGGGTTACCACCTGTCCCATCTTGCGAGAGGCAGTCCCTCTATGTGCGGTAGTGTCCTGACCAAAATGAGTACAAATACTAATGTCCTACAATATCGAGACATTTGGCATGTTCCATATTTAATGTAATTGTTGCATAAAATAGTCATCTGTATCTAAAATACCTACATGTAACAAAAAACAAGATAAGCAAGTAAACCGCTACAAGAATAAGCTTTTATATAGGCATATATGTAAAGTTCTATACTTTGTATTGACTGTGGGTATGTGTCGGCCTCTAACATCTGATGTGTGTTCTGCAAATGTCGCACTATGGCCATTTGAAAAGGTGGCAACCCTAGCCAAAAAGGTTCAGTCACCAACACAACTCCAATGAGTGCAAATATCTGTCACAGAAATACACAAGACAGCTTTCATGTAGCAACATTTCATTACATACCAATGTATTTCCAAAGGGACTGAAGGACCAACATCACCTGCTTGCTATACAGGAACCAATTAACAATGGCTTAATGAATCAGCCTGCAATTACCATAGTATTAGTCCACTAAAGGATAGGTCTTCAAATAGGGAAGGAGCCCTCACACACATATCGAATCTGTATAAATGCAGTTCCTACACACCTGCATCTGCTATGTGCACCCACCTACATCTCCCCCACACCCAAAACAATTGCAATACATACTGTAATAACATCACAAACATCCACTCACTCTATGACATCTGCAGAAGCCTTATCATACCTTGTCAGAGACACACTATAATGGCCCTATGTGAAATCATTGCTGTTGTACAATGGAACAGACACCAATGTTACAGGGTTTGGTTGCAATAATCCTGTATCAGATGGCTGTGCATACATCAGGAAGTGTTACCAATTAATAATTAACAGCACAGTATGATACACATGCACAGTATACCAAAGATGTCAGGTGAGCACAGTTCAAAACATCTAACATTCTATGCATAGCCACACAGCCTTGAGTTGCCCAAACATCCTTGCCAGACCCAAACATTTGCAGATGTATCAGGTACAAACCCTGCAGAAGTAGCAATGTTCGGAAATACAACAGCTAGACTCACATGTAGAACTACATCCTCTAGCCATTACACACAATCCACGGGGGCCATGAAGTTAATATATCTCTGTGTGTCTCCATATAGCTGTTGCAATTCATCACAAACAACACATCCAGGCAGTCTTCCTCAAAGGTAGGGCAAAGGGACAATGCCCAAGTGGAGTATTCAATTATACACCACTGTTGCCATGTCATTGGCTAATGGAATAGCTGCACAGCTGA
The DNA here is from genome assembly GCF_019279795.1 of Protopterus annectens. Taxonomy (NCBI): domain Eukaryota; kingdom Metazoa; phylum Chordata; order Ceratodontiformes; family Protopteridae; genus Protopterus; species Protopterus annectens. Next base: position 173,681,295 of record NC_056733.1, read on the forward strand.
TGTACGTGTAATCATCTACTCCGGAACACCAGTTGGTGGCAGGATACCACATGTTACTGATATCTAAGTATAAAAGGATGGCTTGTCATACATTCAAACTGTCTGTATATACCAGCAAAAGGTTACAACGAGGATTGCAACACAAAACTATTAGGATTTATATTACTATATTACCGTCAATGACAACTCGGGTTACTAATAAGGTATGTAGAACACTCAGTATGTCAGTGTATGTAGCACCTGTTCTGTAATAATTAAAGTGTATGCAATGCATATAGTGGGAAAAGGTATTATGTAGTGATGCATTGTTGAGCATAGTAACTCTCGTAGAAATTGTGTGTACTGCTGTAGGCCACAAGGTAAACACCTCATACACCACAAGGGATGCTATATAAGGACTTTGAACACAACAATTCCACTCCAGCCACTGTCAATGGCAGGGTTGGTCCAACAAGTACGTGCCATAACATGGGATAGTATATGTTGATATACTGTAACAGTAGGCATATGTATGGGCGTATAACTGAGAATAACATGTCTAAGGTGGTCCTGCTGTGCAATTATGATTTGCATTGTGGGATATTGTGGCAAAAATGTGTAATGTACAGTATTGTAGGTAGATATCTCTAACATTTTGCATATCACTACTGTTATGTTATGCAAACATCAGGTATGTCTATTGGCATGTATAATACACAATAACAGGATACATATGACTTGTAGTCACCAGACAGCGTATAAGCATAATAGCTAATTGAAATGGAAGAGCTAGTCAATTATCCATGCACAAAGGACATGTAATAGCTTCATAGGTTCATAGTTAGGTACTATGCTGTCTGGCCAAGGCCATTCATAAGCTTAGCTACAGTGTTTTGACTTGCGGCACCTCCCTAGGTTAGTTTCCTGTGCCTGTGAACAGCAGAGCCATTAGTTTCCTGTGCCTCTGTACAGCAGAACCACTGCAGTGATACCTGGTGTACATGTCTCCCTCCCATCCATCCATCGAGGTATCTCTTGAAGAGTGCTAGCGAGGGTCCCTGCCTGATGTACATAGGAATCATGTTCCAAAGCATGGGCAGTGTCCGGGTCAGGAATGTATCCCTCCAGCACGTCCTAGTCATCATTGCATTTAGCTACATATCCCAGAGCATGTGGTGTTAAGGGGCTTTTGCTTATGTGGAGCATATCCATCAATACTGTTTTGGACATGGGCCTTGTATGTTCAGCAGAGATCACCTCTGAGTATGCGGTATGCAAACAAGTACAGTTGGAGTTTCTGTAGTTGGGCTGCATACGTCATCCTTCAGAGGTCAGTATTTTTCTTGGTGTGGTAATGTTGCGGTATTTCAAGCCGTTGCTGTTGTCTCATAAGGTATATCCCAAATGGGGTGTGTAACTTTAATGTGTTTCATGACAGTCACAATGGCTGCCTTTGTTCTGGCTACAAACCCATTAGAGATTAGGGGGGCCACATAGAAGGATATCCACACCAGCTTGTCAATATGGTTATCAAAGGAGTGAATGCTATCTACTTGGGTTCTAAGATCCCTTATTATGCCTTATGTATGTAGGGGACTACCACCTATGTGATAGTCCGTGGGTGATTGGTGTAATCCAAAGGGGATGTCTATGCACCTTGTGGCATGCAGCTTCAGGCCATGTTATTGACACCAGGTATCCATCCCAGTGACACCCTTATGGAGGGTGTCTGTATCAGCTGGGGAATCAATCGTGGCCCCTAGTTTGCAGTCGTCTGCAAACCTTTTCAGGGTAAGTCCTCCTATGCTAGCCTGTACCTCAGAGAAGCATATACCAAACATGAGGGGCCCTATGACTGAGCCCTGGGGGACGCCAATTGTAACTGATTTACAGTAGGACCTAGGGTATGTTACCCTTACTGTGTGGGTTCTGTCCGTGAGCCACTTTGCATAACATCTCATGACGTAGGGGTTAATGTGCAGGTGGATGTGTATGTTGATAATACCAGAATGGGGAATGGTGTTGAAAGCCTTTGAGAGGTCAAGGTAGACTGTGTGGACCTCCTTACCCTCATCTACTGCCTTGGTAACTGTCTCAAAGGACTCCACCAGGTTTAGGAGGCATGGTCTGGCCCTAACAAATCCAAACTAGGTGGGATCAAAGGTTTGGAGGCCACCAATGTCTCTTTGAATGAGATCCATGATGATGTGCTCCATAGCCTTGCAGAACAGTCTAGCCAGGCATATAGAGTAATAGTTCACCTGGTCCATTGTGGCGCCATCTTTGTGGAGTGTGATAACTGTTGCTGTGCACCATTCAGGGGCCACAATGCCTGATGCAAGGCTATTATTGAATATGGTGCCTAAGTGGGGAGCCAGTTCATTCTGAAGTTCGTGTAAATCGCAGCCTGGGATGTTGCACGGTCAAATGGATGCTGTGTTCGTCACTTTAGAGAGTGCAGCTTTGAAATGTGTAGCTGTGATCACAGGGACTCTGCATTGTTCCTGTATAGATATGGGCCCTTTAGGGTTTGAGAGGGGTGTAAAGTTAGCACTGAACCTATCTGCCAGGATGTTGCCAATAGTCAGTTCTGTAATGTTCTTGCCTTACTGCTGCATGTCAGAGCAGATGTGGGTATCGCCATCGAGAGTAGTGACATACCTCTAGAACGCTTTGTGGTAGTTCTTGGAATTAGTTGCGGTTATGTTTACGTAGCTAGCTTTGGAGGATGTGATAAGGGATCTTACTGTGGCTGACCAGGGAGCTCCTCCACTCATGGGATTGTACTCTACTTTGCAAAAGTCTCCTCCTTCTGTTGTACATTATGTCCATGGCAGTGGACCACCAGATTGGCCTCCATTTTCTGGTGAGTACTGTCATGGTTCTGTTTGGAATAGCATGATCCATGCAGTCGTGTAAGTGCTAATTAAGTGCAGTTGTGTATGATTCAGCGGTTGTAACTGTATTGTCCATCTGCATGGGTGTCATGACGTTTACTACTGCTGTCATAAGAAGCCTGAAGTTGGCTTTGTAGAAATATTGTACTGTGTTTTCCGTAAAGGGTCTGGTGCCAGGATGTGGATATCAAGGGTGATTAGCGTACGTTTGGATCTGACCAACGAGGAGATAACCCCAGGTGTGGAACACCAGTCACACATGTTGGTAATGACCAGATCTATGATATTGTTGCCCCTGGTGGTAGTGTGGATAGGTTGATCCAGGCAATTGGAGGATATGAATCCCAGAAAGCATTGGCCTAACGTGTCGGTACATTAATAGGTATCCCAGTTAATGGTGGAGTAGTGTCAGTCGCACATCAGTAGTGTGTCTGCTTGAACCCTAATTTCCAGTACACCAAGAAGAGAGGACCATTAACCATGGGGTATGGTGCAGGATCTGTAGCAAGCTACAATTTGTATAGCAGTTATGGCCAGAGTTAGTTGCACTTGGATAACCTCTGATGCATTGTGATAAGCAACTAGCCTGGAGGTGTGGATATCCTTAGTAAATATGAACACACCTCCACCGTGGGTGTTCCGGTCCTGGTTACATGACTGAAAGGTGTGGTATGAGTAATAGCCTGGTAGTGCAGGGGTGCTCTCAGGAGCCTAGAAGCAGGTTCCAGTCACTGCACAGATATTGAAGTGGTCCATTACAGGGAGTGCCTCGGATGAGTGCGTTTGAGATGAAGACGTCAAGCATTGAGTAGCATTTCCCTCAGGTTTTGCTTGCCTGTTCCTGTTATGGTGGTTAATATGTTATTTGAACCGTGCCTAAAACAGGCACTATAGGAGCAGCAAGAGCCTTAGCCATTATCCGAAATCCCAGGGCCAACAGGTGCAGGCCATCTGTGCCAAAGCATCGTGTTCTGTCAACCGTGTCATTCAAAGCAGAGAGATACTGGATACCCTTGGAATGACACCAGAAGCATAGCCAATTGTTGAAGTAAATCATTTTGTCCTTGTACTGCATTATCAGTCTGGATGATGGCAGAATGCTACTCAGGACTAGGGCGATACCTGCCTGGGCTACAAGATCAGAGAGCTATTCCATGTTTCTTTACATGTAGTCCAGGAAGGTACATCTCAGGGCATTCACACTAACATGGACAATGACACAGTCATATTGTACCTGTTGAGGAGTGACCTAAGTGCATAGGTTATGTTGCGGATCCTGTTACCCAACAGGCAGCTGACTAACTATCTCCTTATGTAGCCCGGTGAGTGGGACATCAGTGTGACCGCCTATAGAGTCACCTATAACCAGTGTGTTGGGTATGTTATTTCGCCCTATTGGCTGTGGTTGATGGGCACACTGAGTCTGTGGGCTATAAGTCATTGGTGTTGTGTTGGGGGATGGGGGCTGCCTGCATTTCTGCTTTGGAGTTCTCTGTTGCCCAGACAGAGTAGTATTGAGATGCTCCTTAAATGTTGTTGTCTTACTATGTGTGGCCTGTGGTGGTGGAGATTTAGTGAGACTATGTGATGAGTGTGGTGTGGTGCAAATGTTTAACTTCCCCACATGATTGTCAGGTTCAATCTGGGTTGGAGAGAGATTTACCTCCAGCATGGCTAGATATGTGCATCTCCCACAGGTTGTAGTGTTGGATGTTAGGAGGGGAGTATTGACTGTGTACACGAGACAATTTCTATATTGCCTCATGATGCCCATATTCATCATATAGACAGGCGAGAACACTGGGAATTAACACTTGGACATGCCTGAATATATAACTATTTCCCACTAGATAAGTGAGGAAAGTGTGTACAAGACCTGTTTTACTCTAAGCAAGCGAGAAATGTAAATATAAACAGTGTTTACCTGTAAGTAATGAGGAGGATTGAGTGCTATAGTAATTAGTAGCTCATGTAGTGCTTACATGTTCTGAACAAGTGTTGAGCATGAATAAGCGATACAGATAGGGTGTTGGATAACATAAACACACTGCCCCCCCCAACAGGTACACAGTCATATATCCATATACACTACAGAGCCCCTGTAACCATAACTATGATGGTACAAGGTGCACTCAGGCTGTATGGGACATGTCCACATCCCTGGTTGTATCATACACATATGGCAAAACAGTTTGCTCTGCACATACACATCATGTAAAACATAGCTTCATGTCAGTCTGTGAAAACACTGAATGGTGCACACCAACAGTTATCACAACCCACAAAGTGGAGACACTACTCATAATGGGAGGCACTGCACTACTACCCTGCTGAGTCTGGTCTGAAAGGCCATGAACCTTAATCAACGTATATGTTGTTAGCAGTGCAGATGTAGATGACAGTACAGATGATTTCACACTGCATATCATACCTGTGACAGGTCATAGGACATCATCACCCATACTGTGTTCCACCTACACTCAGTATACTAGATGTGCATTTGTATGTCACAGGAGTGTTCTGCCAGTGGACTGTTGACAGAACTAACACTACAGAAGGTGTCTGATTAATATGTGCATATCACACCAGTGCCAGCTACAGTAAAACAGGGTTAATTTGGTGTACTCCCCCTCATTGTAGCCCATACCGCACAGACAAATGGGAGGCATCTGCCTATGTAATTATGTGAATGGCTATGACCTAGCAATAGCTGACTCAGTGTTGTGGACAACATACAGAAGAGGCTTTGTGTGTGAGGTGTGTGACATATGTGCACAATCTGACAGCTGCATATTGCATTGTCACCACTAGGTTAATAACCCTGTACCCATGAACTACCACCTAGGCAGCGGTCAATATAATGGACACTGTGTGTAAGGGATGCTGCTGTGCAGTTTATCTCCCTGAGCTAGTGACGTCACCAAGCCTATTAGGTTGTCATAAGTGGCAACCCTAGTCATGACAGGGTGCCATCCATGAATATAGAGATCATTGTTCAGCCATACTCATCACTCAAGTGACCTATATCGGATCACATATCACCTTTAAGGGGTATTGGCCATGTTCGGATGACTGACACCAGCCTTCACAATCCTCATCTCCACTATGTAGCATGATGCCTACCCTGCATAAAACCATGTCCAACACTGTGATGTTGGACATGCTACACGTACATATCCTGATCTCAAATACATACGTCATGGACATCCACCTTCCTAGTGCAATAATCGCCACATGCTGGACAGATCCTTGTGCCATATACGTTACATACTCCTGCCATACTATGCAACCCTGTCCAGCAAAGCTGCACATTTCACCTCTGTCAAACATGGTGTGATGACCACATGGTAGATGTATCATTAACCGTGTGGATCAGTTATGTGGAACTGCTTCACCTGGTACGAGAAACACTGCTGTCGGCTACAGCTAGGTAACATTGCATCCTAGGCTCATACATGGCCCAGGGCATAGAGACTACTAGATGACATTGGACATACATGCCATAGTTGATAACCATCCCTGCAAATACCATCAGGCTAGCCAGTGCCCCATGTGTATCACATGTGCAACACAAGTGATACATGGCAGGATGTTGAACTGCTGTACAGTGCTGTGTAGATGTATATGGCAAAACACATGCATGTAAAGCCTTCTGTGTGCATGTCTGCAGTGTCACAGGTCATGTCCCTTAAGGCAGTGTATGTGTTTATATGTGACATATACACAGCATCTAGGTCAACAGCATTAATGTGGACACATCCAGGCACATGCTGATAGGTAAGAACACCAGTACAGGCAAACAGACATGCCCACATCTAGACAGCATCCACATGGAGTATGAGCAATGTAATCAGGTGACACACATATATGGTGATAAAACATGTCAGTGGTGTCAGTGTCATAAAGATTTGCAAAGACAACTATTTATATGTAATAAATGTGATACACATGTATGTGCAGCTGTATCTCTGTGCATCTCTGAGATACTGTGACCTGTCTCCATCATTATGTCTTCCAGGTATGCAGCGAGCAAGGCTACAAGCCTATACACACTTGGAGGATGAGGCCCTTATACCTTACCTCCAAGACAACTATGATGTCCTGTTTAGCCATGTGCCACAGGATGCACAGCAGTAGGATGACCTGTGGCAGGAACTTTGCAGGAGGGTTAATGATGTGGGTGTCCATAACCACACATACCAGCAGGTGCGCAGACACTGCATGGACCTAATCAGATGGGTAAAACAGTGTGCAAATGCAATTGCCAGGGAAAAAGGTGCAACAGGTGGTGGGCCACAAATCCAGCCCCCACTCACACGTACCGAGGAGCTACTGGCCAACCTGGGAACACCAGCAGAACAGCATCCACAAGCCTTAGCTGACATCGTGGAGGTGGGTGTCTCTCAACCACTGAGCCTGGAGTTGCCTGGTAAGTCACTACTCCACATATAACTATTATATCCCATATAGTTGCATGTGTCAATGTGCAATATGTAATGTAACATCACATGCAAGGCATGCATACACACATGCCGCATACTATAGTATGCTGCTCTGTGTATGCACACATGTGCATACTCCATAGTATATCCTATTGTACTGGCGAATGTGTTAACATGCACATTGCACCCTGTAGCTGTCATACAGGCGTGGATAATGATTATACTGCTGTGTCACCCCTATATAGGTTCCTCTGGCATTCTGCTAAGACAGCAGGCCATTGCAGGTGAGACAGTTATAAGTATCAGGCATGTTAATGCACACAGCTGTTCACCATGTGGCCATTTAACACATGTACACATAATGTATCATCTGGTCACAATATATAGGTCACATCTGCAATCCATCACAATGGCTTCCCATGTGCAATACTTACAAACTATGTGAAACACCGACATGAAACCTCAAAAACTGTCATTGCTAGATGTGTGGACAGCTGTGTATACAACGGTGGAGGTGTTGTTCAATGTAGGAACATGTACTACACATCAGAACTACAGATGTGGGGTACACAAACAGCACTACACAGTGAGCTGGAGTATGGGCAGTGGATTATGCCCCTGCTATGAGTGCACATATTGTGATGTGCCATCTGACATGTCCATGACATGTAGTGAGTTGGCTGCAACATTGTCTCACTATCCCATAAAACATACCCCCACATACCAAACATAGAACCCTTTGTCTGCATAACCCTGTGGACAGTGGAGTATATGGCATCTATGGGTGTATGTCATATGGGACAACACAGACATGTGAGATAGACGGCCATCACAACCATTTGGACAACACATGTTCACACATGGCCATGGAGGATGGCCAGAGACATGTAGCACCACACAGTTAATGTGATGTGTTTGTGTGTACACCCTGTTGTACATTGGCTACACATGGTCCAACTATAGCCTTTGTTGAATGGTTATATTTCAGATGTGGAACACTGGACATCCTACAGGCCTGTGCACAGCTTGTGGAGGAGTAACATCATTCAACCACATAAGATGTGTTGAACATCATGACTGTGTCACAGCATGACAGTAGTCACCTGTACAGCATCCACATACACAGACAACCACATCAGGCCACAGATACAGTACATTTCCCTTGCTGCTGTTGGACATCACTATCAGCCGTGCACCTTGTGTGTGTGGTACACAAATGTCATGTGGGACATGGTGTATTGACAAGTCTGCCATGTGTGGACATGGTTGCCAGGCAGCTAAAATATGTTTGCAGATGTGCAGGGGTGTCATCCGTATGGCCCTCGGTGACCTGTGTCACACATTCCACATCATGGTTTAGTGTGTATACACCTCAGCGACGTGGGTCACAATCCACAGTATGTATTTATTGTGTATGCACACAGTCATGGCTATGCACTGTGTCTGTAATTCACAATGTATAGCAATAGAGACACCTCATGATGCCATGCAATGGCAATGTGTCTGTACTTCACACTGTATAGCAATATAGACGCCTCATATTATCCTGTAATGGTCATGCACATCTGCTAAATGTGCATTTTATCTGTAGGGAAGACAGACAACACTGCAATGTGACACCATTACCCCACTGTATATGTGACAGGACACCATTGTGTTAAACATGTATGCATGTCAATGCACACGTCAGCACATTACATGTCATACTACATGTTAATGTCAAGGTCATATGCCACACATCAGCCATGTGTACTGTTAACATGTGCTGGTCCACATGGCGTAACACAGGGATGCATGTTTACTACCATGATTGTGTGAAATGCATGGCTTCTGCTATGACACATGCATACTGTTGTGTGCAATCCAGAGATGTATGATAACTACCACTATTACTGTCTGAGCTGCATGCAGTCTGCTGTATCACATGCATGTTGCATGCCTTCTGTCAAATCACATACATGGTGTGTGTCTGTGTGTGTCTGTATTGTAATGTAGAGTCTTTGTCTGCCCTCACAGGTGATGTAGGTGCATTACCCTCCTGTGGTTCATCTGATGTTAGTGTCCCCACAGACTCTAGCAGTGATGATGAACATATGCTTGAGGCACAGGCAGGGTTGTCAGGGGCTGAATCTGTGCCATTGGTTGTCATTCCACCTATATCCCCCTCATCCCCATACACAGATCTCATGCCAACACATACCCCATCACCTGTGGCCATAGAGGAAAGACAGTTGGCATGTAGTAGCTTGGAACAGGAAAGTGCGGTGGCTATGGAAGGTGTGTATTCAAACCATGGTGTCAGGCAAATGACGAGATGGGCCACACAGGCATGTGGCCAGTGCTGCACATAGGAAGACCTCTGGCCGACATGCCCATGCAGGACAGAGCGCTGCAGCTGGTGTCACCAGATGCATGTTTCAGGCTGTAATGGCAGCGCAGACATGTGTTGAATGGCAGAACAGAGAAGGGCAGAGGCTTTATAGGGCTGCTATCCATTCTTTAAACAACAACATCCAGGCAATGGCAAATGGTCAACAGCAGATTGCTGAGGTTTTGGACAGACGATTGGGTGACATGGCTGGAATCCTTGACAGTGTCATGACAATCCGTGAGCGTGAGCTGTCTGTGCTGAAACATCTGGTAGGAGTGAGGCATAGGGCACGTGGATGTAGGCCAGCTACGTCACCTGATGCAGGTCTACCTGAACGAGCTACCTCACATGCCTGCTCCCATAGTGGTGGTAGCAGCAGCAGTGCAGCTGGTGCTGTGCTGTTCATACCAGGAAACAGCAGGCCACGTGCACATGGCCCTGGACGGTCCCAACAGGCACACGGTTCCAGTGGACATGTGTCGTTGGACAGTACCCAATCTGCACCTCTGCCTGGTAGTGCCCGTGCAACCCCTGGCAGGCACAGGTCATGTGGCTGTGGCTGGACACCGTGAGCTGTAAAACCTGGTCTGTACAGTCTGGAGCTGACAATAATACCCCTGTGTAGGCCAGACACATGGCAGAACTGTGTGCACACATACACACACACACCAGAAACATCTGTAGGGCATTGTAACACACACATGCATAACAACTGCACATGGCCAATTAGATCACAGGCCATAACCCACACACATGATGTCATCCACTGGTGCAGCCTATGCCCCTGGCAAACATTATCACCCTGTGCATATGATGATGCCAGTGCCGCATCCCTGTCATCCACACCATCGGTACAGGGACATGCTCATATGGTCTGATGCACAGGGTGAACAGAATAGGGAGATAAGTGTAGATTACAATTATTGTGTACTGTTGACACACAGCAGACATACCATGTAGTACAGGTTTAGAATGCATTGTTTTCTGTTCACAGTATGTGTCTTGGTAACAACAGTAACAGTATGTTGGTCATGATGTCCTGCTTCCCTCCTTCAGGTCTAATTGCATGTGCCATTGAGTATCAGTGTTTGCAGTTAGTTTCCCATGTGTAAATGTGGACTACTCACAGGTATGTATGGCAATACCAACATGCTATTCATAGCTTCAACCTCATTGTTAGAAAGGCTGAAATTCCAAAGATGTCTACACATCTACTGATCCAGGAGCATGGGAGCTGTGTACTAAGCTACAGTGGCTAGAGATGTGACATCCATACTGGATGACATCACAGGTACAGTTACATGGGGCGGGGAGTTTACATAGCAATCTAGCTGATGACAAGGGTAGAGGCCAGCTGATAGCTTAAGGCCTCACTGTGTAGCAGTAATACACATTTGTTTTACAGGATGAGAACACACAACTACACACACACACACACACACACACACACACACACACACACACACACACACACACACACACACACACACACACAGGTATTTGAACACATGTATTCAGACACACAGTAACACGCCCATACTCATGGGGTCAACGACACTGTAACACAAACACACACTTGATAGTGTTGAGGTGAGGACCCCTGCCTATGTGGTAATCACCATTACAGTACTGTGCACCAACATGACGCGACACAGAGAATACACATGTACAGATAGTCAGTAAGGCCTAAGATCGACGGCATCAACAGGGTAGTAGATTACATCATCTGGAGGGGTTAAGGGTCCTATCTGTTCACTATGGAAACATACATCCTCACTCCATGGACCAGACAGCCATATATACATATACACACACACTGTGGAGTCTACAACTGAATGCACCTATGCTCACATGTGTGCAATACACACCCCACCCCTGCCTATGTCTTGCTTTCTACAATGCAGTATGTACAGATCTCTACAACAGTGTACAGGAGAGTGAGTAACAATTGGGATGTATTCCCCACCATACGTGGCATATATGGACACACAAGCAAACACATATGGCAGTACTGTGAGTCAAACACCTGGTATCTTATGATAAGTATGACAGATATGCAGCAGTATTGCCCGCATTACAATGTATACTGATGCTACCTTTGGCAATTGTGCTGATATATGCACACGGGAGGTCTTAAGTGTAACAGGTGTCAAGTGATTTACAGTCAGTGACACCCTGACCACTGTGTAGGTTGTATGTGTTCCCCTTCAATTAACAGAACCATAGCTTAGTGTTTGTACATGTTATTGTAGGACTGCTTGTGACACACCTGTGAGATGCCCTCAGCAAACATCCATCTGCAAAGATGGCCCACCACTTAGTTATGTCCAGACATCCGTCCATACCTGATGTACATCTTACCATACTGTCAGTATATCACCATATACAGTTGGCAATGATGGGGCTGCATTGCAACTGCATGTTGTAGTAAGACACACGTCACCTGCAAACATCAGCTACTGCACATGCATAGTAGCTGAACACACACCACTACATGTACATGTGTGTAGGTCCTACATTCCTGTCATTTAGCCATGTTTGTAGGCATTGCAATTGATGGACATGTGTAATGACATACATAACACATGGACTGTTGTATGATATGATAGTTGTCATGGGTAACCAGTACAGAGGGAATGTTAACTCAGTCATCATTGATATCACACCTTATGTACTGTTAGCATTCAACAGCTATGGACCTACCTTCCATATGCATGTGTGGAATTGCTGTAGCCACCTATCTGCATGAAGGACAGCAACAGCTATGCTATATACATATGTGTTTTGTGTGTGTGTGTGTGTGTGTGTGTGTGTGTGTGTGTGTGTGTGTGGCATGTACATATCCATGGCAGGTACATGTATGTCATATCCAAACATGAGGGTGTTTACTGGTGTACAGCAACAGTCATCTGTTACTACTGTATATAACCCAGGGCCCCTGTTATGTGTACAGCTGACCTGGTTATGAACAGTGGTATCATTGCATTGCATAACACATGATGCAACTGTGTCAGTACATGGGTAGTCTGCACAGTTGATGTAGAGCTTGTTACAGTCCAATGGTCATGGGTCACATGGTGTTGTACTTTTATACGTTCTACCACATGTATGAGTGTGTGTTGCTGGTCCAAGGACATGGTGATGTCTGAGGGCTACATCCTAGAATGCACGTTTTGACACTGTGATCTGCACCTGACACATCTGTGATGCCTTTTGAGGGTGTACTGGTCAGTACATGTGAGGGGTCTTCATGTACGTGGGGACATCACCACCTGGAGCAGTCCGTACCTGTGTTATGGCCCACATGTCTGTATCTGAGGTATATGGTGGTAGTGCTATTGTGCACAACTGAGCCTTCAGCCAGGTGTTCTTCACTGCACAGATGTCAGTATTCACCATTGTTGGATCTACATTGGGCAGCTGTGATTACGAACGCTACACATCTAGCACTGTTTAGCATACACATACAATGCAGTTGTCCTCTAGGTGTCAGGGTGTTAACCTGGTCTCCGGACATTTGACTATGAATGGCACTATATGGGCAAAGTAGCCACTCCTTGCAGGACATCACCATGGGTGGTAGTAGTGTGCCAAGTTTAGATAGGTACATCTAAGGTGAAGGACAGCAGCAGATGTTGTGTAGAAGACCAGTGTCAGATATAAGTAGTGCAGCGTTCCTGCTAACAATGACAACTGTCGACACCGGAGTCCATTACAATATGTTGTTCATGTCTAACTGTAATAGCATGGCCACTGTGCCCTTCTATGTTTAGAATCAGAGTGCATACAAAACAACCCTGTGCTACTAAGTGTGTGAGCATGCCCAGTATAACGTTGTGTAGATAGACACATAGTGCATTCCAAACAGCCATGTACTACTAAGTGTGTGAGCATGCCCAGTGATACCTTGTGTCAGTTATGTGCCTCTATCTGTATGGACATGGCCATTGTAACCCTGTATAGCGATAGTAGTCGTCCAGTCAACAGATGGCCATACCCCACTTCAGGATGGATTCCTACATTGAACACACAGGTTCACAGGTATGTACATTGAAACTGCCAGCATCCATGTCAATGTCCGCATTCCTAGAAGGTCATATTGACAGTCTTGAAAGGTGTAGTGTCTGTGGCACAGCTCGTATCTATGTAGTATTGTAATAGTGGTCTGTAGATAGGCAGTTGTCCTGATCCCACCACTGGAGGGTGTTTGTCTCCATCTGCCTGGGGACAGAAATATGCTTTTAGACTGCTCACACTCCATACAATCCCTATCACCGTTTTTGCCAATGCTGATGATGTCACCCACCTAGAAGTACACCTCTGGGAGTGCTGTGTCCCAGTAATCTCGGTAGCATGTTTTCTAGCTGTGTAATGCTGTGGTGTGATAAGGTAGTTAGGTCGGTGTTCTATTCCCAGCCATGCCAAGTGTGTGTGTGTGTCTGTGCGTGTGTGTGTGTGTGTGTGTGTGTGTGTGTGTGTGTGTCTCCATCTGCCTGGGGACAGAATAATGCTTTTAGACTGCTCACACTCCATGCAATCCCTATCGCTGACTTTGCCATTGCTAATGATGTCACCCACCTAGAAGTACACCTCTGGGAGTGCTGTGTCTCAGTAATCTCGGTAGCGTGTTCTGTAACTGTGTAATGCTGTAGTGTGGTAAGGTAGTTAGGTGGGTGTTCTAATCACAGCCATGCCAATTGTGTGTGTGTGTGTGTTTCCATCTGCCTGGGGAGAAAATAATGCTTTTAGACTGCTCACACTCCATACAATCCCTATCGCTGACTTTGCCATTGCTGATGATGTCACTCACCTGGAAGTACACCTCTGAGAGTGCTGTGTTCCAGTAATCTCGGTAACGCGTTCTGTAACTGCAAAATGCTGTAGTGTGATAAGGTAGTTAGGTCGGTGTTCTAATCCCAGCCATGCCAACTATGTGTGTGTGTGTGTGTGTGTGTGTGTGTGTGTGTGTGTGTGTGTGTGTGTGTGTGTGTGTGTGTGTGTGTGTGTGTGTGTGTGTGTGTGTGTGTGTGTGTGTGTGTGTGTGTGTGTGTGTGTGTGTGTGTGTGTGTGTGTGTGTGTGTGTCTCCATCTGCCTCGGGACAGAATAATGCTTTGACTGCTCACACTCCATACAATCTCTATCGTCGACCTTGCCATTGCTGATGATGTCACCCACCTAGAAGTGCACCTCTGAGAATGCTGTGTCCCAGTAATCTTGGTAGCACGGTCTGTAACTGCATAATGCTATAGTGTGATAAGGTAATTACGTTGGTGTTCTAATCCCAGCCATGACAACTGTGTGTGTGTGTGTGTGTGTGTGTGTGTGTGTGTGTGTGTGTGTGTCTTCGTCTGCCTGGGGACAGAATAATGCTTTTAGACTGCTCACACTCCATACAATCCCTATTGCCGACTTTGCCATTGCTGATGATGTCACCCACCTAGAAGTACACCTCTAGGAGTGCTATGTCCCAGTAATCTCAGTAGTGTATTCTGCAACTGCGTAATGCTGTAGTGTGATAAGGTAGTTAGGTCGGTGTTCTAATCCCAGCCATGTCAACTGTGTGTGTGTGTGTGTGTGTCTCCGTCTGCCTGGGGACAGAATAATGCTTTTAGACTGCTCACACTCCATACAATCCCTATCGCCGACTTTGCCTTTGCTGATGATGTCACCCACCTAGAAGTACACCTCTGAGAGGGTTGTGTCCCAGTAATCTCAGTAGCGCATTCTGTAACTGCATAATGCTATAGTGTGATAAGGTAGTTAGGTCGGTGTTCTAATCGCAGCCATGGTAACTGTGTGTGTGTGTGTGTCTCCATCTGCCTGGGGACAGAATAATGCTTTTAGACTGCTCACACTCCATACAATCCCTATCGCCGACTTTACCATTGCTGATGATGTCACCCACCTCGAAGTACACCTCTGGGAGTGTTCTGTCCCAGTAATCTCAGTAGCGCATTCTGTAACTGCGTAATGCTGTAGTGTGATAAAATAGACAGGTAGATGTTCCATTCCAAGGCATGACAGGTGTGTGTGTTTGGCAGTCATATCCTTTATGTTGGTGTCTGTGAGTGGCTAGCTACTGGATGTGTTGAGGAGCGTGTTTTGTTGTTTTCCTATATAGTGGCCATAAATGTCACAATCGGCCAAGAGACTGGGTTGGCAAGACATACACATACATTTGGCAATAGGTCTGGTGAGTAATGTCAGCAGCCCTAATCTTACCCTTAATACAATCTGACCCATGTGACGCACAGAAACACACTTGCCTTGATATTAACACCAGTACATAATGCAAGAGGCTCATGTGGTTTTCTTTTCATTCTTGTCTAATGCTTTGGTGTCACATGGTCCACTGTTGAGATATATATTCTATATCTATGTATGTGTGTGTATATGTATATGTGTATATATATATATATATATATATATATATATATATATATATATATATATATATGTGTGTGTGTGTGTGTGTGTGTGGACATTAGCACACATAAATCTACATGATGGAATACATGTCCTATACTGTTGAATGCCTGTTCTGGATGATCTGTACGAGGTAACCTCAGATGTATGTATATTTGCCATGGCTTTGTGGTAAAGCACATCATCTGTGGTGTGCAGGGTCCCATTTTCGAGACGTGCAGAGGCCGGTTGTTTTTTTGCTGGGAAGAAAAAGGGACATTGAATACGGTGATGGTAAGGCACTTTTAACCAGTTGTGTGTGAGTCTGTGCGACAGTAAGCAGTGGTTACTTTTTGGGAGGCTCAGTACGGGTCATGTAACTATGCATTAGAAGACAATACTATGCAAATGAGGTGGAAAATAGTGAATTCCATTTATCCCCAGGGTGTGATGCAGGTCCCAAGAGTATATGTGTATAGACAGCCGGGTGCAGGGCTTGAATATAGGTGAAAACATGGGGGGGTGTCAGGCATACTGTACGTAGATTGGAGCCCTTTGTCTTGGGTTTGCTCCTAGCTTAGCATGCCTAAGCTAGGGGGGTGTCTATACCTGCCTAGTGCAATTGGGAGGGATAATAGCAGTAGAAGAGTAGTCAAGGTGAACAAACTGGGCAAACAGGTGATATTTATCACAATCAGCAGATTACAAGCCCAGCAGACCAGCCCGGCCCAGAACACTACGATAAAGTGAGCAAGCACCATCCCTCGGGTTTTTCCGCACTCTACATCACCGGTGTATACATGCGGGGAAATTTTAACAAACAATCCTACGAAATGAGAAGGGCTGCAGTAGGCAACATAGACCAACATGTGCAGGAGGCTGAGGGTAGTGAGGATGTGAATGCTGCCGAACAACCCTCAGTGAGGAGACAGAGAAGACTGTACAGACCCAGGGTAATGTACCAGGGGCTACATGAGCTGGAGATAGTGGAGTGCTATGGGGTGGACAGAGACCTCCTACAGCAGATTGTTGAGCAGTTCCGGCCACACCTGACACATAGAACAGGCCGAGGGGAACCCATCCTAGTGGATACCAAGGTATGTGTAGGCCTAGGTATACTAGTCACAGGTACCTCCCAAAGCACAACTGGGGATATCATGGGGATCTCACAGGCATCTGCATCCAGAGTATTCCACCAGTTCCTGGATGCCATGTCACCACATGCCAGTGAGCACGTACATTTCCTCAACACACATGAGGTGTTGACCAGCAATATGCGTCTCTTCCACCAAATGGCAGACTACCCTGGGGTAGTCGGTGCTATAACCTGCAGGCACATATGCATCAAAGCACCACCCAGTGAGCAGGGTAGGGCCTGCATTAACCACAGGGGCAACCCCTCCATCAACTGCCAGGTTCTATGCGATGCCCAGGGCATTATACTGAATGTGTGTGCTGGCTGCCCTGGAAGCTATGATGATTCCGATATATGGCATCTGATGCAGCTGTACCACAGCTTTGCCAATATGGACATCCCCTACAGTCACCTATTGGGGGATGCTGGGTACCCACTGGAGCCATGGCTGATGACACCCAGCAGAAATGCCCACTTACCTGAACAACTAGGCCATAATGAGGCACACCCACAGGCCAAACATATAATAGAGCGTGTGTTTGGGATGCTCAGGTCACGGTTCCAGTGTCTGGACACATCTGGTGGAGCCTTGCATTATTCACCAGCTACATGCACCCAAGTTGTTATGGTATGTGCTATGCTACACAATATGATTCTGCAGAAACAGCTGCAGCAGGAACAGCATGGGGCAGGGCCACACAGCCCCCCACCAATGCCAAGGCCTGTACAGGCACAGAGTGACTCGGAGGAGGAACAACCTAAGCCGGACCCAGTAGGCGGAAGGAGGCGTGCCCAGTATGACCTGGCCTTGGCAAAGAGGCAATGCATAGCATATGCACTGACACAGTAGGGGCCCAGGGAATGTCACCCTTTCTGACTCTCACAGACAGTAAAAGGGATGCCAAACATGACACTACCTGTACTTAGCCATGTATAGAAAGTGCACTATGTGCATCCGACATAGGCAGTCCTCCAGCACCATCCTCAGGTCTGGCACACCCTCAAGGTAAGTCAATCAACCTACCAATTGGCAGTTGTATTAGAATGTGTTGTTACCTGTAGCTATGGCATGGATGTGAGCATGCAAGGGAATTTGGTGGCCGAATGTTAAGGCAGCAGACAGTAGACGTCCATAGTGGCACCATGACATCTGTAGCACATACTGGGGTCACCATAGTAGCCAGTAGTACACAGGGTGTCATAAACCACTGCGGGTAATGGTTTGAGCATCATGTGTGTCCATACAGCCCACACAAGTCTCAACCAGTTGGACAGGTGTAGACCAACACAGACAAATGCTGTACTATGGCCTCTGAATATGCCCAATGGATGACCCCCCCCCACAGACCCACACAGACAGACTACAGGAGGCCAGGCAGTTGAATGTAGGTTGTGAAGGCTAGGACGTCTGAAACTAATATGTTGGTAATTAAAGCTAAGATCTGGAATACACTGGTATGCCTCTAGCCTGCACAATAGGTAGGTCTACACACTGAAATGGAATACCTGACATACCAGTACAGTAGCAGCAAAAGTGTACAAGTGTCAGGTGTGCCCTCCTTCCAATGTACACATATA
>NC_056733.1:173707602-173712602 GCF_019279795.1 Protopterus annectens
GAATAAGGGCACGGGGTTTTAAATGTCATTTTTTCGAGGGATGGGTACTCAATATTCAGCTACGTGCATTTGTGTTTGCTTCTTATTTTTGTGTTCAGACAACTGTCTTGCATGCTTTGCATAAGTTTCAGTATCCATGGACACTGACAGGTGTAAATACTATTAGAGGCAGGCAGTACTATTCAGCATTTTAGGTTGCACGTGAACAGCTGACATGTCCACACCTCTGTGCGGTGCTTGGACATACCCCATGCACTCGCGCACGTTTCCTATGCACGTGGATATGGCGGCAGCACACCTTCATTAATATGCTACTGCGCCATCTTTCAGCCACACGGTTGGTGCAAGCCTAACGCCGTTCTTGCATCGAGCTTCATGAATCCCGGGGCACATCTGCGCTTGTTTCCTGTCTTTCCTGAAACTAACCAACTGGGAAGCACTAGAAAGCCTTAAATTCATCAGTTTTCTGTATTTTCTTGCTGTACTTAACTGTTTTCCGCCTAAACGCCGATTTTCCAGCATTTATTGTGATTTAAAAGCTTGTTTTTTTTCACATATTGTACTTATTTGACTACCTGCACTTTTAAAAAGTCATTTTTTGTTTAAATAATTTGTTTAACTGTTGAAGGCTACACACTAAAGTGCGATAGCCTTTTTTGACCATTTGTAATCATTTAAATGGGTCTATATTAGAACACTGAACCTTTAAAATGTCGAGTGTTCTAATATCAACCCATTTTCAGTGAACGCTGAAAATATCGAAGAAACAGAAAACCAAATTTTTTTCCTAGGGAAAGAATTTGATAGTCCGTTTCTGTTGCTTCGGTATTTTCAGTGCTCTGGTGGAAATTTACGGGTCGGGTTCAGGTAAGTGTGCGATTGAGTGTGGGTTAGTTTAGTTAGGGTTAGGTTGCGAGTTAGGTATGTGTGCGAGTGTGGACATGAGGGTTAGGGCGGTTAGGTGAGTTAGGGTTAGGGTGTGGGTTAGGTATGTGTGCGATTGTGTGGATGTGAGGGCTAGGGCGGGTTAGGTGAGTTAGGGTTTGGGCACGGGTCAGGTAAGTAAGTGATTGTGTGGACGTGAGGGTTAGGGTGGGGTAGGTGAGTTAGGGCGCAGGTTAGGTGAGTGTGTGATAGTGATGGACCTTAGGGTTAGGGTTTGGGTTAAGGTAAGTGGATAGTTAGTGCTGTGTGTATAGTTTAGTGTAGGGTTAGGTGTAAGAGTTTAGGTGTATGTGTGTGGATTGCTGTTTGTTTGGTGTGCTTGTGTTGTGTGTATGTGTTTTGGAACAGCAACTTTTTTCCATACGAAAAAATTTGCTGTTCTGAATGTTCGATGTTTATTATTTTGGATTGGTAGGGTTTGATATTAGAACACTTGACATTTTGAATGTTGGGTGTTCTAATATAGACCTGTTTAAAGCTGTTTTAAGCATATTTTTTACTGTTTTTGCCTTATCTTTTAAAAAAAAACAAAAAAAACAAAAAAGAAATTCCTTATTTCCCACCTTTCTAAGCTAGTATAGTCCAGTTTTCAGGCTAGTGCTGAATTCAGGGCTGTGTTACAAGTTTCTGAGTTGCCCATACCTTACTTGGATAGAAGGAAGGTTCTCTGTTCACCTGTGAGATAGGGGAGCTTTGAGCAGCCTATCTGTCCCTGGAGGAGTGGTTCCAGCCCAGAAGTTAGTAATTTATTGGCAGTTTTGGGCTAATTTCTATCTCTTTCATTTCCCTGCTATAAAAACAGAATTTGCACAATTTTGCGAACCGGGCAGCGCCAGATAGCTAGGGTTAAATTATTCCCGGCTCAACTAAGTCTCGTCTTCAGTTTTTCCCTTTTAACTAGTCTAACTCTCAACGTAAGCACTGAAAAAGCATCTTACAGCCCAGCACTTGCTCAGACCTAATAGCAAGCACTAATATACCCCAACACTTGATTGCCCAGCAGGGCACGGCTCTTTATTCACCCCTCACCAACCAAGCAACTAAGCAGTTCACTCTACTATTCAGGCATGACCAAAGGGCAATTTCAGGTGTACTTTCCAGTCCAGCTGGTGAATCTGGGTATCCTGAGGCAATGTTACAACTGCCTCATGTACACAGACAACCCTCTCCTCCTACCACAAAACACTAACATATGCGAGAGATGCAATTATACAGCCAAACTGGAAGCTAAGCTCTCTTCACCCAAGACTGAAACAGACAGTCAAGAGGAGAAGGTTAAAACTTGCACCACACCTCCAAACACACATAGACCTACTAAACCAGCACTGGCAAAAATACACATAAATACACAAAATCATACTCAGAGGCTCTAAATAAAAACCTGCAAAAGCATCAGAGACCTCCAAAGCAGACACCCAAACAGCCTGCACCTCCTATCAAAAAACAGACAACACGTAAAACACAAAATCAGTGTGCCACACAATCACAGCCCTTAAGGTGAAATAACATACCTAACACACTAGTAATAGGTGACTCTGTAGTCAGGCACACTGACATTCCACTCACTAGGCTGGACAAGCAGAAGGTTACTCTTAGCTGCCTGTCAGGAGCCAGAATCTGCCACATAACACAAGCACTCAGGTCACTCCAAAACAAGTACAAATATGACTTTGTCATTGTTCATGTTGGTGTGAATGACCTGAGACATACCTCCCTGGACTACATGGAAGAGCTCTTTGATCATGTAGCCCAGGCTGGTATGACCCTGACCCTGAGTAGCATCCTGCCCTCACCAAGAATGATACCTCAGTATAAAGAAAAAATGATCAGTTTCAACAATTGGCTAAGCTTTTGGTGTCATTCAAACGGGATCCAGTGTCTATCAGCCTGGGATGACATGTTCAACAAGCCACGTTGCTTCACAAGAGACAGCTTGCATCTGTCACACCTAGGCTTTCAAATACTGGCCAAGGCTCTTGCTGTCCCCATAGTGCCTTTTTTTGGCAACCCACCTCTGTAAACAGCACAATTAACAAAAAAATGAGGGTTATGCTACTCAATGCCAGGAGTTTAAATCTCAAAATGCATGCACTCGAAGCACTCCTCAGTATGGAGAACGTCGACATCTGTGCAGTAAGTGAAACCTGGTTCAAGGCTCCAGAGAGCACCCCAGCACTACCGGGCTACAACTCATACCACATGTTTCAGCCATAGAACACAGACTGAAACACAAAAGGAGGGGGTGTATCCATGTTCATCAAGGATACCTACACCTCCAGGTTAGTGGCGCAGCATGATACCTCTGAGATCATCCATGTGCAACTAACATCGGGCAAATCTGCAATGCAAATTGTTGCCTGCTACAGATCACCCTCCATGACCCAAGACCACCATTCCACCTTTCTGGAGACACTGGAAAACATGAAGGTTCTACTGAACACCCTGATACTGGGCAATTTCAATTACCCTATCATCAAATGGGAAAACTACTCGAGTACAAACTCCCAGGCCCAGTGCTTCCTGGAATCCATCAACTCAAATGCCCTGAATCAGCTGGTAAACTCCCCTACCAGAGGTGAAAACATATTGGACCTGGTCATCACCAACATGGGCGACAGGTGTTCCACACCGGGGGTCAACCTGTCACTGGTTAGATCAGACCATAAACTAATCACTTTGGATGTCCACACCCCACCACTACCCCCAACTAAGGAAACCACTGTAAAAAACATTGCCTTACTTAAGACAGAGGCAGTAAATTTCACAGCCCCCACGCTAAAGGATAACACTGCCCAAGATGTAGAAACCTTTACAAATGCACTCTATGAGCTCTTACAAGGATGCATGGATCCCTAGCAGAACCAAGTCTCACTCCTCTAAGAGAAGGAAACCAGTCCGGTGGACCCCTGCCATAAACATGCTATACAATAGAAGGAGGAAACTAGTTCAGAAAAAATGCAAATCCCAAGAAAGAAAAGACATCCCTGATCAGTATCAGTAAGAAACTAAGGTCCCTCATAAAACCACCCAAGGCTAACTTCAAAAGAAAAATAGCCAAGGATTCAAAAGATAACCACAAAGTCTTCTTTACCTATGTTAAGAATCTAAGTGGCAACTAGCAGATATGCACTGAACTAATGCAAAATAGCACAGAAAATACTGAATCTACTGATATTGCCAGCATCCTGGCAGATAGATTCTGTGCAAACTTTACCCCCCTTTCACCCCCAAAGGGCCCACAACAATACCGGAAAAGTGTAGTGTCCCAGAAATCACAGACACACAGGTGAAAACAGCCATTTCAAAAGCCAAAAACACAGCATCAATGGGGCCAGATGTTGTCCCAGGCTGCATCTTGCACAAGCTACAAAACAAACTAACCCCCCACCTAAACACACTGTTCAACCTCAGCGTCTCCACAGGCTACATGCCCATAGAATGACACACAGCAATGGTTATTCCACTCCACAAAGAAGGGGCCACAACTGACCCTGGTAAATATCACCCCATAAGCCTGACTAGCCTGGTCTGCAAGGCTATGGACTGCATCATCATGGAACTCATTAACAAAGAAATTGGGAACCTCCAAACACTTGATCCGACACAGTTCAGCGTTGTTAAGGGCAGATCATGCATACTAAACCTGGTTGACTTCTTCGAGACAGTCACCAAGGCCATAAATGAGGGAAAGGTGGTTCACACAGCCTACCTTGACCTCGCCAAGGCTTTTGACACCATTCCCCACTCGGGTATTATAGAAAAACTCACCAGCTTGAAAATAAACCCCTACATCACGAGATGGGTTGCCAACTGGCTTACAAACAGAACTCACACGGTAAGAATAGCGGGCTCCAGCTCTGACTCTAAAACAGTCACAAGTGGTGTCCCACGAGGCTCAGTTCTGGGATCCCTACTGTTTGGCATATACTTCTCAGAAGTACAGGCAAACACAGGAGGACTATGGTGAGCCAAGTTCACCGATGACTGCAAACTGGGAGCCATAATTGACTCTCCAGCTGACACGGACATCCTCCAAAAGGGCCTTACTGAGACAG